>NC_090907.1:2385731-2588179 GCF_040956055.1 Brachionichthys hirsutus | reverse complement strand
AGACTGATGGGGGGGGGGATGAGTGAACCGGCAGTGACAAAAGTGAATACCGCCCATCTCATAATTTTTTTTTGCGCTGCAGTTGATGCATTTTCGCAGCCGGACGTCTCAGAAAAGTGTTTCCTTTCCTTTCTAAAGCTCAACCTTCCTTTATTCGATGTAAAAAAAAAAAAAATCAAGCCACAACACTGATACTTGATGCTGCAGGGATGAGCGGAGGCTTATTCTGAGAGCACAGCGCTAACAATGAGCAGGGAGGGCCAGACGAGAAGAGGGGAGGTCTGGGATGCTGAGAGAGACTCGGAGGGGGGTGGGGATAATTGAATTATCTGCACAATGGAGTGATGGGGGGGCACGTGGTGCCGCTAATGGAGGAAGAGATGTCCTTTTTAGCGAAGCTAATTGTTCAGAAAAGAGCTGCGCCTTTGTTCAGGGAGGCCCTGCTAGTTTTCCCAGCGCACTTACATGCACGCACACACACACACACACACATATGCATGCTTTCAGAGGAGATTTTGGAATGTTAGGCACACACACACACACATGGACACGCTGCTCCTATTCCAGCTAGGCCTGTGATCTCAGCGGGGGGGCACCCAGCCTGTGGCACCATCAGACGGCACCCACCACAGATAGAGCTGAGACTGCGCTCCCAGACAGAAGGCCACAAGGACCCCACTGTTTTACTGCTCTGCTGTCTGCTCGCCCGCCATCCAGCTCCTGTTACACAGCCGCTTCCAGGCGGGACCATTCCACTCCACCGTTCTGTGGACGAAGCATGTCGCACATCTCCTGACGCACGAAGTAGGGCGGCGTGATTCTACAGATGTCGCCGTGGAAGACGAGCCAATCGCGTAGCTGCGTTTGGACACACAGATGCGCCAGATTGATGTGACAAATGTTGGGTTTCCAACTATGTGACTTCCAACCCCCCCAACACCAACGACAACGCAGCGGTTGAGTCTGCTTCAGTCTCAGTTGAAGACTGGGGGGGATTAGACGTCGCTGGTGTCGCCAGCTTGCTCGCACGAGAGACGACAGCGATGGCGCTCTGATAACGCACATTTCTGCGTCACGTCTCCGCAGCTTTTACACAGAGACCATGAGACTGATGTACGCTCATTATGAGTGACTCATCGGTCATGTGCCAGAACGCCACCCGCCACTGGCTGACGTGACCGTTTCAGATTTGTTGCAGGGAAAATGCGACAGAAAGAGCGGCCTTTGAAATGCAGACCCTTAAAAGCAACACGAACTCCTGGTTGAGGAGTGAATTATCGCCCCGCCAGCTGTACAGATTGCTCCGCATTGAGCAACCTTTCAGTTAACGCCGTGTGACGCAGCAGGTGCTATGGTTACGTTTAAGGATTATGGGCTGGCGGAGAACACAGATGTGCCAGAGAGAGAGAGAGAGAGAGAGAGAGAGAGCTGCTTCAGCAGCACGAAATGAGTGAAGCCAGATAACTGTCAAAACCATGGCAACAGCATATGCTAGAATGAGCGAGGGAGGCGCTGAGACTGAAACTTGTCTAATCGGGGTCATGTGACCACATGTGTACCGGTACACACTCCGCCTGGCTGATTGGATGGCGTTAAGACAATGAACAATCCCGCCGCCAAAATACGAAATGACAGCTTTAAAAAAAACAAATTGGGGGGGGGGGTTGTATTGTGCAAAGAAATGTGACACAAGCTGTTTCTCGTCTTGATCTCCATGCAGATAAAACCTTAAAAAAATATGATTGTTTTCTCACGTCATCACCGCTCCGAAAAATATGTTTGTCTTCAGGGTCATTGTCCTCAAGGCTGCCCAGGCAATAAAAATGTCCGCTGTCACAGTAACTATTCTTAGATGATGATATATTCAGATGTATCCCGGCAACCGACGTGATAAGTGACATTTTTTTGTAATCGGGTCATGAGAAAAGTGCTTGATTTTTTTTTGTGTGTGTGTGCGTGTGTTACGGGAAAAGTCGAATTGGCCAATCAGACAAGGGAAAAGGAAAACCCAAGCTGGAAGGAGCTCCAGTGATGCCAGATATTCGTCAGCAACACCATTAAAGCCCTTAATAGCTGCCCTCGGGCATGAAAGGACCTGCCCGTCCTCTTAAGAACTGATAGGAGGGAGTTCATTAACGGAAACAATGAGGTCCAGTCAGGGAGAGTGATACTGACTGACTGAGATGAAGTGAGAGGCACTACCCCCCCCCCCCCCTCCATTCTTCTCCTCCATCTTTGCCCCAGCGGTGAAGCAGCTCTCCTCTCACCGGCACTCATCTCAGACGAGGCTCCTATCAGGCCCGTGAAACCCGATCCGGCGTGGCTAATGGAGCCGGTGAAGCACCGCCAGTTTGAAAATCCATGTGTGATCAATATCCCCGGCTCCCCGGCCTCTATACGTGCACACGGTACATGCAGACATGTCATATTGAGTTGCATAGAGGGCTGCAGTGTTTGATTCACTTTAGGTTGCTGATGAGGAGGAAAAAGAAGGCTGGCATCTGACAGGAAAGCATTTAAATGTCATTAATTAACAAACGAGTGTTCCGTTGGCGCTTCGTGTCGGAGCGAAGCGGCGTGGAGTGGGGTGTGGAGTGGTTCAGAGTGGAGTGGGTCCGTGCAGCAGTCTTTCTTCTGTCTTTGTTCGCTTTCGGCTCCAGAAAGACTTCTTGATTACATTTCCAGTCTGGCACGGTCATTGTTCCTGATTAGTGCTGATAAGGAAGCGCAATAGCCTAAAAAAGAAAAGTCAAGCAGACTGCGAATGAGGAGAGAAACTGAACTTCCATTGATCATCGACCCGCTTTGATTGATTTTAATATCTGTAGTATTTCTAAAAGAAACAAAAACATCGAATTAGAAAGAGGAACCTCCTTATTAACCGGATACCTGACTGATTTTTTTTTTATTGATCAGCACCATGTGAACAGGAAATAGTCCGAGGTGTTTACGAGGGTGAGTCATAAGTTGTGAGGAGGCCTGGCCCTGCAGAATGTCGGATCCCAGCCCCCCCCCACCCCATTCCTCACTTCACGTCAGATATGACAACTATTTAGTACCTGTGTTCTCCCCACATACCAATCCTTTAGGTGATTCATTCATCCCTCTGAACCGAGACTGATGACATCATATGTTTTTAATCGGAATGTAGTTCAGATTGTCCTTAAAAGCAGATCTGGATCCATTTTTCACCTAAATTTAATTTCAATGATACAAAACAAAACAAAATAATCCAGTTTGAATCTGCATTATCTCTGCTGCATCCGTGCGCCCTCTCCGACCGCCTCCCAAATACATTGACGACCCCGGATTATGATCCATGACCTGAATCCAATCATGAGTTGTGCTTTTAATTTGATAGGTTTATTATTATTATTATCATTATTTTCATGTTATTGGAAAAATGTAACACTTAAGAATTTAAGTAGCATTTAACCATCCTCTTCGGTTAAACTTTTAGAAGCATGTTGAGGATGCACACGTGACGCTCAGGGAGGTATTGATGTGTGAATTGTAAATCGATAGTGATTGATGGAGCTGTTTGCGGTAATAACGGAGCCGGAGGTGAACGCAGCTCGGTGTGAGGCTCCTCTGAGTTTCTCATCCCTATAAAGTCGCGTCACTTGCGGGAACGAGAAGACTCCTGACGCGGTTTCTCTCACAGGCGCGGAGGAGAGAGACGGCGCGAGAGCGCGTGCACGTGGGCGCGCGTGGGAGTTGGGGCGGGGGGGGGGGGGGGGGCTGTAATTGAATTGTGAATCAACTGGCAAGTCGGCCGCAAAGCCCGCCCCCTTCAGCTGTCGTCGCACTCCGGCTGCGCGCAACGCAACGCCCATAGCCAGAGACGGAGAGGAAGGAGTGAGAGAGTGGGAGAGAGAGAACGAGAAAAAGAAGGGAGTGTGTGTGGACACACACCGGAGTGAGAGAGAGAGGGAAAGAGAAAGAGAAAGAGAAGTTCGGAGCTTTGACAGCGTTTGCGTTTCATTTTTTTTTAGAGGGTAGAAGTGGTAGAACTCCTCCAGGGCGCGCAGAGGGAGCGTTCCCCCCCACCCCCGTCCCCCGTACCCCCCCATGAATCTGTGGAGCTGTTAGAATAAAAAGGGACGCGGCGTTTTCGAGCGGAGACAGATCTGATGGTCATGACGGCAGCTGTCGACATGAAACCGACGTTAACGATCATCAAGGCTGAAAAGATGGACGGTGAGTAACGCGACTCCTGCTGTGACAGCCCCCCCCCCCCCCCCCCCCCACGAGAGCGGTCCGCGCGACGCGCCCGCGGCCGCTGCTAAGACGCGGTGATTGGTCTAAACGAGGTGCGCTCCGAGGGACGCGTAACACGCGGAACGTATTCCAGCGCCGGTTGCTCAATTCTGGATAACACGCACAACAGTTGAGAAAAAAGCAGCCCGGGGGGGGGGGGGGGGGGGGGGGGGGATGTAATAGTCTGTAAAAGCAGCGTTGAATGAGTCAGGCGCGTACCGGTGCGTCATTGGCTGATTGTGCAACAATGGAACGAGTTCAGGTGTGAAACTAACGGGGGCAAAATAAAGTGTCACTCGGGTCCTTAGAACTGTCTGCCGGTGTTTCCGCTTCCGGACATTCTCCAACGCGCTGTGCGTTTTTTAAAGTCGCTTCTTCATCAAGGTGCTTTGGATGCCTGATGCTCCCTTTCTTTCATCCCGCTCCCTCCATCCCCTCCCTTTCTCTCTCTCTCTCTCTCTCTCCCATCACCAACCTCTGACCCCGTATGCAGGACCACGGCGGGTTAAGAGACGGGCAGTTGTGCCTAGTCGCTTCCCTCCCTCTCCTCCTCCTCCTTCTCCTCCTCCTCCTCCGTGGTTGAACCGACTCCAGAGGGAAGGAGAGGCAAGCTGAGGTGATGAATCTGCAGTGCTGAGGCTTGCCTCTCTGACCCCCCCGGTGCCTGGAAGACTTTGGCTCACTCCCGGGGTAGTCCAGGGCACGTTGAGGGAAGCCCCCACAAGCATGAGCTGTGCTTTTTTTTTTTTTAGACCTTTGTCTGGTTTGGCTGCTCACTTTTACACAGGCTCAGGTTACGCATGGCGGCGTGTTTAGATCATTTGCATCTGGCAGCTTCGGACGTGAACTAATCCGTCTGTTTGAGCAGCTCAGGCGGCGTTAAGCCTGTTTGTAGAGCAGCTAGCCACATTAGCTCATCATGGAAATGTAACACTAATCGCTCGTGTTGACCCACAAAGGGACTCACTGCATTCTCTTTGCTCACTGTTGGTACTTGCAGAGCATCGACCCCCCCCCCCCCACACACACACACACATACTCACACACATAGATGAAGAAAAATCTGTGCTGTTAAGTTGCCGAAGCGTTATCTTGCAAAACCATTTCGCAATACTCGCTCGGGTGAAGCCGAGGCCGCTCGGGAGCAGCTTCGCATCGTATTTTTCTCTCGTAAAAAAAAACGGCGATCTGTACTTCCAATCAGCTGAGTAGCGATGCAACTGGTTTCCTCGGCCGTAAGACGCGGTGGCGGCGCTCCTCGTTGCATACGCACATCAGGGGTCCGGCAGGCTCTCTGCTCCGCGGCGTGTCGAAAGGAGATAAGTGCCACGCTGCGCACAAAGACAACCACGTTGATTTCTTCGATTGTGAAAGTCGCAGCCGTCCCCGGGGACGAGACGCCTCGGCTGTCCCAAGTCCAAGCACCAGAGCTGGTGCTTCTTTTCGTTTCTCCAAACACCTGCAGCCACACATTACACATGAATGCATCCCCAACGAGCAGCAAGCAGCCTTCCATCCATCCATGCTATCCGTTCTGTGCAGCTAATGCCAGTTTACCCTCGGCACCGTGCTCTTCCTCTCCAGCAGAGGTGCCGGTAATTCTTCTTAAAGGGTTCGCGCCCTGCCAGGGTCAGGAGGTGCACCCAAACGAGTTATCCAGAGGTCAAAGGGTTTTATTTTCCCGGTTCGCCGCCGATGTCGATTTCTGACACCGCAGTGAACCGTTAGCTCGGCGGAGCACAGGTCACGGTAGCTTATTATTGCGAGTGTTATGCAACCGGAACCAAACTGCCAGCTCCGCAGAGACGGCTTCCGTAGATACAGGGGAGAGCATTACTTAATGGAGCGCCTCCTGCTTCATTTTGGGTTTGCGCCGCTACACTCGGGTTACATTGTTCTGAGGCTGTCTAAAGCTTTCAGAGAGTTGTCAATCACTTGCGAGACATAAATGTCTGTTCTGGGCAGAGTTTTTTTTTTTGTACTTCCCTCCTCTGTTTCGTCAGGCCTGAAGGTCAAGGATGGGCGACGGACAGGAATGTCTGCGAGCATGCCCTGCAGGGTGGCATGCATGAAGGCTGGGAAGGAGCCTGAGTGGGGGGCCCACCTATTTATCTGATCAAAATGCTGCTGTCTGCTACGAGCCCTTATAAGGGCGTCCCATCCCACATCCGGCGCACACGGCACACGGGCGTGCAAAAGCACTTAGGAAAGCTTTGAATTTCTTTTGCCTTGTATTTTGTCACGTGGAGAAGGATAGCCCGCTTTAGAACGGAAGGTGTTATGTAAGCCTCTGTGTGTGTTTTTTTTTTCTTTGGAGGGGGGCGGGGGGGCTTTGGTGTCAGCACTCTTTCAGAAGTGTGCTGTAATATATGCCAATGTTTGAGCGTGCGCGGCTGCCTGGCAGCTGTGCAAACAGGGTTTGGCCGATCCAGGCTTCTCTTGATGTGGTCTGTCAATGACTTGAACCAAACGTAGCAAACCTGTCCCTTTTTCTTTCCTCCATCTCATTCGCACCATGTCAACCTGAGGACATTACGGCCTCTCGGGTTCAGAACTCCGTTATAGTCAGTCCGGTGTTTGGGGCATCATCGGGTTCTGTTTGTGCCTCGGGGGGGCATCAGATACCAGCTTCCTCAATGGGCCTTTGGTTAGACTTGCCAACACTAGTGAAGTAACTGTCTGTGAATTTCTGTCTTTTTTTAATTTTATTCCCAAGCTTCTCAGTGAAGCCACTGTCTTACACCAAATGGGACCCCCCCCAATTCAGTCATCGTTCATTCATTACTGCTTCACTCAGCCTATCCTTTGCTGTGTTGCCCAAATAAACACAAAACTATTACACTGCGTGGGTTCGATCTCAGCACTTCCCTGGTGGCGACACGCCTTGAAGTCTTAGTCATAAAGCAAGGCGTGTCAGCACCAGATACAGCAGTCTGCTAAATGGTAAGCATATGGTGAGGGTTGGGGGCTTCCAAAGGTGCGGTCGATATGGCGGTGAGAGATCGCGCCGATATGAGAACAATCGGGCCTCAACGATTGCTTGTTGTCCTCGTATTCCACCAAAAAAAAAATAAAAAAAAAATGGCCCAAAACAAAGAGAAGAATGTTTCCTGGCTGTAGCAGTTAAACATTGACAGGCTTTTATTGTATCCGACAACTCCGTTTAATGCTTCAGCCGCTCACTCGCATCGTTTCTCCCCCTCCTTTCCTCTTCCCTCCTCCGTTTCAAGTGTCTTTCTGTTGTCCACATGAGTCTCCTGCCTTGATGTGGTGTCGAGTGAGTTCCTGGCGAGTGCAGTGTGTCCCCATCCCCAGTCATTCCTTGCTTGTAATCCCTGAGTCACGGTACTGGACGCCTCCCACACCACACACCCGTTGAGCTGTCCGACTGTGCGTGGCTCGCTCACCGGTTCCTGCAACCACAAGCCCCCCCCTCCCCTCGTTACCAGTCTGACGGCGAACCCTAAACGGCCCCCGACGCTGCCCCCGCAAACGGCTCCACATCCACCCACTCATCATCGACATCGTCTTCATCCTCCCGCTCTGCCGCTGTTTCTGTTTAACAGTTCCACGTTTAGCAGCTGTGTTTCTTGTAACTGGAATGGAAACTGGACGGGTTTGAAAGCGGGCCTGCTTTGAGAATCAGGACGCTGTGCTGAAAGGTAGAAGATCTGCTCCACAGCAGATGTTCCGCCCTTCAAAGAGGCCGTATCGGCCATTTTTTTGTGTAGCGTATGTTCTGTTTCTGTCTTGTTTTTCTCTTTGTCTGTGTTTGCGGTGCACCACTTGTTTTTTGGAGACGGCATGCAGTGCATGCTGCTTTTCTACACAGGTGAACAAATGGGGCCGCAGTCTTATTGTGCGTCAGAAAAGCAGAGTCGGAGTTGGGCTGAATTATCGGGCAAAACAATAAATGATGGAGTTGGGTGTGTCCGCGTGGGCGGGTTCTTCTGCAGGGTAGGTGTGGCCTCGCGGTCGAATGGGAAGCACCTGTGTGCTACAGTCGGCACACAGCCTGAGGCCTCTGTCTTGCCACTCAATTTCATCCGGAACCTATCTGGATTTTCTGTAATCGCGTTTAGCAGGATTACAGACAAACTGCTTGATGGATCTCGATGAAAAACATTTGAAGATTGGTCTTTTTTACTTCACTTTTTTTTTTCTTCTGCTTTCCACATAATTAACACAGATTTTGACAACGGTTTCAGAAAAGCTGTTGTGTTGGCAGAAAACAAAAGTTTAACGTAATTGTCTTTGCACATTAGAGTTTTTTTTAGAGTGCCGTGTTTGCTGCCCAAAAACATGTGTTTGTTTTATCCTTAAAGTTACAACTATTTGTGACAAAGCCCGAGTCATGAAGCGGGAATGTTTTACGAGATATGGTCATTGCTTTCATCATGACCAGTCACATTGTCTAAAGTCCAGTCATTGTTGGAGTGACTCACAGTCTGTGTGTGTGTGTGTGTGTGTGTGGGTGTGTGTGGGTGTGTGAGAGGTGGAAAGACATCCAGTTTTTACACATCTGTAACGATAAAGGCATATTTTAGAAATTGCTGGCAACTCTTATTGCTAAACACTGAGCTGTAACTTTCCATCGCAAAATCATGGTTTGCATCTTCTAATCGGACGAGTCATCCAAAGCTCAAGTTACTCACATCGCCATGCCAACGCACAGATCTTCAATGAGATTAATTAGGAGAGATGGGGCCAGATGTTTGATGTTTTCATCTCCTGTTAGCCGTCAAGACGACACAGAGCTTAAAATAGCCGCGTTATTAATCATTTTAAGCTGGAACCATTTTTCACAAGTCTTTTTTTTTTGTCGCATTGGAGGAAAACGGGAAAGCTATGAGAAGCACATTAGCGATTGTAAAACAGAGGTGGAATGTGAAGCATGCAGCATGAAAACACTGAAGGGTCTGAAGGGAATTTATTTATCAAGTATCCATCTGTCGCCCTTCGCTCGCCTTCAAACAAGCGAACATATATGCGAGATGTATAATTAAGCCTGGCGACTGCGCAGGCGCAGGCGCATGCACATGCACTGCACCGGAAAACTTCTCTGTGCATGCTTGAGCACTGTCCCTCATAAGTCACACTTCTATTCGGAAACAGCTTGTGGAATTTGTCAGTTTGGACTAAAATTGCGCTGGCACCATGTCTTGTGGAAAAAAATGCAACACGGAGCGTAAACTGTTTGTCAGATATGTCGTGTGTTTGGTTTAACGCCTAAACAGTTCCCCCATAGCATCCCCCCCGTCTGTTTACAGCATGGCTGGAGGCCCGCATACAGCCAGGCGAGCACCACCTGTACTCGCCCGTCGGTCCTCCTTTCCCGCCGCTGTGACTCTTACGACCCGGAAAGCTTTTTTTATTGGTGCATTCCCCCCCCCCCCCCCCCCCAGAAAGGGGTCTGAGGAGCAAACATGAGCGGGAGGTTGTCAGTCCCATTCCCGCTGACGTGGGGGGGTGTATTTGCCTGGCGTTGTAAGGTATTCCTGAAGACATGGAGTTGACCGAAAAGCTTCATTTTCCAATAATATTAGAAACTTGAATGTTGCCCGATAAGCCGACAGCGGCATTCCGTCGCTCAACGGAGGCGGAGCTGAAAAACAGCCGTTCTGCAGAGTGTTAGACATCACAGAGCTTTTAGGTAGAGAAATGACTAACGCAGAGTCAAACCCTGCTGAAAGCGCCTCGTCTGTTTCCCTCATTCTCCTCGAACGGAAAGAATTTCCATCAGGCTTTTAGCAAAAAACAAAATACGTTTAGCGTCTGCTGCTGATGGCGCGTATCATTTCAGGCTCGGAGGTAATGCCGCATCGAGCGCTGAGACTTTGGCACAAGCAGCCGAGTTAATGCACTTTCACATCCGAAGCTAATATGATTTCAGAGATGGAGGGAGTGGAAGGAAGAAAGACAGCACGGGAGCCGTGGTGTCTTCGTCTCACTCGGGGTCTGGTTCAGTAGCCGGCGTGTCTGCTGCTGGATGATCCCGGACAACTCTGGTTTCACGGCCAAAGACAGATGTCGGCAGTCGTGGCCCCGTCCCACACAGCTGCTTCGCACCACCGCAGGCTTGTGCTTCCAGAGGGCAGCCAGAAGCCAGCGGTGCGGCCCCAAGAATAAAACGACTGTTTCAGCACTGTTGTCAACGATGGTGGGATTTCGGTTAACACTGTCCCGCATTGTAGCAGGATCAGTCTCGGCCCGGCCGGTCGGCCTTCTCCGCCGTGACTCGAGCCAGGCCTACACATCTATTCCTGAACTCTGGTATTGAAATGGAAATCCAAACAGCGACGGGTTGAACAAGCTGCCCTCTCAATACCAGACCGCCACCCGGGCCTCCTCTTGCTCCAGCCGCTACTTTATCACCATGCGGCGTTGAATGCTTCTCTTCATGTCCGTCGGGTTTATGACCCTTTCATTCTCAGACCAGGGGTCCAGATACAGATCTCCATCAAAGGCTTGCTCAGATACCAGCCTCACCTCTGGCCAGTTGTGGGCATTCCGGTCTTGTTGCCATGGGCACCAGTGTGTGTGTGTTTTTTTTTTCCTGCGCTGTGCCATGATCTTAAAGATATTTGCCCATGTGCATGCTGGGATACTTAGGAACGGTGGCTCTAAAATGTTTGACCCTCACCTGAACCCATAACTCGCCTCGCTTCCCACAGGAAGTGGCAACTTAGCCGCAGGAAATCGACTATTTTGCTGATTTTTCTAAAAGCCCTCTGTACGTTCAGCTGCAGGTGAGCATGCGGGAGGGAGACTCGCCCCGACAGCAAGATAAATAAACGACTATTTGACCTTAATATATTCCACTTTTTAAAAGCCTGGCTGTGACTAGCCCATTAGACACGCACTCGCCCATTCATGGGATCAACGCCTCTGGATTATTTATAGCTACAGACACGCTACAGAAAGTGCATTGTCCTTTTCTTGGCGTGTCTGGTCGCCGCCTCGACTTGTGTCGCTCCGCATTGTTGCATCATTCTGCGCGGAGGCAGGAGTCCGGACTTTATGAATGAACCGAGTCTCCGCCAGAGAGATGGCACTGATCCCACTGTGATGTCACGGAAGAGAGGAGAGGGAGCTTCCTGAGACCTCCCATTCATTCATCTGCCGCTCTCGCTCTCGCTCTCTCCTCCACTGTGCCCACCCGCAATCCCCTTGTCCTGTGATGCGCTCATATTACAGGCGTGTGATTCATGCCTCCCCTCCCCGGTCACCCCTCACCCACCCGTGATGCTCCCCCCTTGCTATCTTTCCCAGCCCTGCTATCTTAGCCCTGCCCTGCAAAGACTTTGGCCCCAGTCGCAATTCCGTGCCCACGCTCTGGCGCACAGATGAAGCAGGCCGCTAATTTAGTTTGCGTGTGTGTGTGTGTGTGTGTGTGTTTTGTTGTGTGAGTCAGGTTAACGGGCACACAGTAACTAAGCTTGGGCTTGTCACAAGGGCAGGATGGTCAAGGTGCGCCGTCTGTCAGCGACAATCCCTCCGGGAAAACAAGGCCGTCGCACTCAGCCGCCCGTCCATTACTCATATCATGGCTGGAGGGGGGGAGTGGCCAATCGATACCTCTTTACTGTACACCCAGACCCGACATCAGCCTCTCTTCATCGATTCTTTGAATGGCTTGTCTTCTTATTCCTTCCGCATCATTAGAAGGAATTGGTTTCTTTTAAGACTTTTCACTCCAGATGCTGCTTTTTCGCTCTCGGTAGCGAGATCTGAAGTCAATCATGTTGCCTGTGATTCACGCCCACGCCCACATCTCGTGAGCTAAATGGATGGGACTCATTTTGCGGACAGACCCACACCATCTAATGTGGAAAGTGATGACTTGTGGATGCTCTAACTCTCTGTGCACACGCACCATTCTGCATCTAATGGGACTCGCAGGCATTGAAATCCTATCAGGACTTCATCGTTGACTCGAGATCGTCTCGATCCGAGCTCGCCTGTCTGGCCTGTCTCGCTAATGGATGCAACATTTTACATTAGCTGTGTCATAGAAAACCTTTATAGGGATCATTCACCATGGAGACTGCATCGCTGTCAATGCACCTCCAGGTCTCTTGTGTTCTTTTCAGCATTCTGCTTCCTATTTTTCATTTTTCCAGTTGGAATTCCACAAAAAAACAAACACACTGGAAATTTGACTTTTTTAACTCATTTAACAGAAGAAATAAGCGCAGCCATTCAAGCTGAAAAGAAATGGACATTTTAATCACTTATTCCTCTCTTAAGAGGGTGGTAGTTCTCATGCATGATAGTGTTGAGCGTCTTTGATGGAGGATTTAGTGCTTAAGGGGGGTTAAAATCTGTGTGGGCCGAGACTGGCCTGATAAAAGGGGCTGAGGTTTGAGAGTGCAGACGAACCCCACTCGAGCCATCTTAAATCGACTGCTGCATTTCGCCCCTTGCCTTCACATCAAAGGCCCGTCTGAGCCCCGGTCCCATCTCAGTTTGCAGCAGTTTACAGCGTTTATTTTTGTGTGTGTGTGTGTGTGGGGGGGGCTAGCGATACTGCCTGGAAGAAAAATGAGCTCATTAGAGGCTCAGACAAACCTTCCTGTCCTGTCGTACACAAAAACCGCTTGTTCAGGTCTCGTCTTCGACATGGCTTGTTTTGATGCGTGAGTCGCGTCTGACATTTGTTCCAGTGAAGCCTGCCGAGGTACCTGCCAGCTGTACGGCAAGCGTTTATTCCTGACATGAATGGATAGCGTTCTGTTTGTTCAGCAGCGTAACAGAGAGTCATGTATTATCATAGACTATTTAATCCCGCAGAGAAGCAAGGAGCTCTTGTCTGTCCTCTGTCTCGGGCTTGTTTGTGAGATTTCTAAATGGGAGGAAAAGGGGGGGGGGAAGGCGCCGGAGACCAAAAAAGAAACTGGGAGGCCTAATTTTACAAACAGCCAGACAGACATGGGTTACACGGGCAAAGGAGGGACAGCTGCTGCGCATTCCAGACGAGGTCGAGACGTCAGCGTGTGGTGAAAGCAACCGTGAACTGCACGCTGCCCCAGCGTCCTGCTGGCAGAAGAAACCGCCAGCCGGAGGAGGTGCCAGAACATCTGGGCCCAACAACCGGCGGCGCTGTCAGAGGAGTGACGTTTTAGCTCATCGCCAGTTTGACTTTTAAGCCTTTTTTTTTTTACTGTTTCATGGAGACCGAATGAAGATGAGCTAAAGAGAGACACGCCACAGATTACAGATGGATTAATTTGCTTTTGAGTGTGTGTGTGTGTGTGTGTGCGTATTATTTTCGTGAACCCCAAAGTTAATCATGTAAGCTAATGTCAAACTGCCGTCGAACAGTTCGCGTGTTGATTGATGGACGATTGTCCGTTAATCTGAAGTCTGTAGAGCCTTTTTGTCTTTTTTACAAGTAGTTTGCTGAATGTTTGTGAGATGAGTTTTTAGCAGCTCGGGGCTAGTGGCCAGGGGGGTCCTTCTTTTAACCCCCCCTGATCGTCCTTGCTTTGCCCCAACCACTTCTGCAGCCTGGTCAATCTAATTAGACGAGTGCGACTCATCAGGCGCCGTTTAACGCCATCAAAGGGGGGCTCTGTTCTGCTGCTGGCTGTAAATTGAGAACAGTGAGCCCAGTGTGTGACTGAGACCCTCAAGATAGCCCTCCTCCAGCCACCCGCCGGTCGCCACGGTGACATCATCACCTCATCCTTCTGACCCTTGACCTCTCAGAATGTTTGACCCCGTGCTTGGTGCTGACAGTCGGCCCACTGTGTAGCGGGGTGACATGGTGGGAGGGGCTATCAGGGGTCGCGGTGTCAGGAATGGGCACCGGGCGTTGCTATACCCCCCCCAGAATGTGCGGGTGGAAGGGAGGTTTGTGTTTGTAGTATCTGCAAATAAAGTTATGCTTGTTTGTTTTTGTGCCAGATGAGTCCACCCAAAATACCAGGAAATGTAGTGCAAATAATAATGTGTGTCCTAAACTTGGTCATTTTTATCAACGGGAAAAATGTAATGCATTATAATTTTAAGCGTGTATCACGGTGTGAGAATAGAACACAAGCCGTGTGTTTCTAAACGGATCCGACCGGAGAAGTCGGTTGCATGTCTAGACGGGATGTAACTGTTGTTGAACATGGTCAGATGTGTTCCTTTAACTTGTGTGATACCGAACTAAACCACATGCACGTGTCCCTCTGTCCCACCCTCCCTGTCTCGATTTAATTCCCCCCCCCCTCATTGGGATAAATTCAATTTGGGACTGATCGCTGCCGCTTAAATTATTAAATCATCCTTCACCTTATAAATGTAGCATATTTGTAATAGCAATCCCTGATTAAAGAGATTCCATATTAGATGGAGTTGAGGATAACATCATAACTGGTGTTTGTGTGTTTTTTTACATTCACAGATCCAGAGTGCGGCGACGTCCCCCTGCTGACCCCGGGAAGTAAAGAAATGATGTCCCAGGCTCTTAAGGCCACCTTCAGCGGCTTCACGAAGGAGCAGCAGCGGCTGGGCATTCCCAAAGGTAACGCCTTTTATCCCAGTTCGTCAAACGTCACAAAGTCTGCCTCGCAGCTTTCAGTCGGAGGATCTGCTGAAATCAGGAGACGCTCAGTCGCTCCTGCAGCGTCATTCCGTTTTTTACACGCTTCCCTCCGGGCAGCCCGGCTGGCTGCAGCGTCCAGAGGCAGACAGTGAACTAATGAGCCATCGCTCTAAATAGAGGCTGACCACAGAGCAGCGTCGGGCCCTTTGGAGACAACAGCAATTTACAGTTTCCATCCTGCAATCGTCCGACGTCATGCGACGTAAACTGTTTCTTTGGCTTGTCATCGTGACGACTGTGTTTCCCTTCAGATCCCAGGCAGTGGACGGAAAACCACGTGGCCGCGTGGCTGACGTGGACGGTCAACGAGTTCAGTCTGAAGAATGTGGACTTTGACAAGTTCTGCGTGAACGGCGCCACCCTGTGCGCGATGGGGAAGGATCGCTTCCTGGATTTAGCGCCTGACTTTGTGGGCGACATCCTCTGGGAGCATTTGGAGATGCTTCAGAAGGGTAAGGCTGCTCCGTCGCGCCGCAGACATGTCGAGGTGCTTAGGTTCTAAGACGCGGACTCGAGGCTAAGAGACTTTATCCCATGAGTGAGGGGGAAAGAAAGCATCTCGCACCAATATAGAAACAGTGTCGGCATTCGCTGTCGCAACCGGAGCCCAACAGGAAGACACCATCGAGCCGGGGATCATTAATTTTTGATAATGCTGGATGCAGTTACGTGATACATGAAAATCAATGGCGAGGTCACTGACGCTCGTTCTCTATCTATTTTTCATGAAGAGGATACAAAGCATTACCCCATCAATGGACTGAGCTCCAACTTCCAGGAATCACGTTATACCTCAGACTACTTTGTCAGTAAGTACTCATCAGAGTCGCAATCCATCACTCTGTGTGAAGGGCGTGTAACACGACCTGAAACCACGGAGGAGGGGTCATTCGGTGCTCCGAGGAACGGATTAATTAGGAGAAAAATATAGAATGACACAAAAAAACACACAAAAAATATCCTGTATCTGGAGAATAAAATGACAAAAGATGGGCAGCTGCTGAGCAAAAGCAAGATGAGTCTGCTCATCCTCCTCTTTTTCTAATCCCCAGGTTACGGCGTCGAGCACGCCCAGTGTGTCCCTCCCTCTGAGTACTCGGAGCCCGGCTTCATCACGGAGTCGTACCAGACGCTCCATCCCATCAGCTCCGAGGAACTGCTGACGCTTAAGTACGAGAGCGATTACCCCGCCGTCATCCTCCGGGACGCGCCGCTCAACCCGCTGCACGGGGACTACTTTGCCATCAAGCAGGAGGTCGTGTCCCCCGACAACATGTGCGTGGGACGCCTGAGCAGAGGTGAGAGGTCACGCTTGTAGAGCTGGAGCATATAGAAACGCATCTGCTCGTGTCTGTGGTTTGACTGCCGTGCCACATCGGCATGCATGTATCAGAAGAGAACAAGGCCCCTCCGGCTGGTTTGTGGTTCGAGCAAACTAGTTTTCATAAGAGTACATAAGACAAAGAGTACATAAGACAAAAACAAGTACTGGGTCCCAGTACTTGTTTTTGTCTTCAGAGCGACACCAAAGCCGCAACCAGATCTCTTGTCACCTGTCCTCGATGTAAAACAGATCTCGTATTTCTGGGTAAGGACACAGAGGTGTCATCCTGAGCGCGAAGGCGTGGGCTGTTCTCATGAAACCGTTTGCTTTTCTGAATGCTCGGCCTTGTTTTCTCCCCCCCCCAGTGATAGTTTGCAGAGGAATTTAGCAGTGCGGTTTACGTTTAAAACCTTCAAGCCGCGGTTTTCTTCTCAGCTAAATGAACAGACGGCATGCACGCTAAAGCGACCGTTTGCTTGTGAGGCAGGGGCTCCGATCCCCATGCGCACGGCACAATGTGGGAAAGTGTTTTGATCTCCACATGTGGCCTCAATTTGGGGGCGGTTCGAGATTTCGACGTCAGTCGAGGAGCTGCATTATCTATCGGTGCCCCTTTTAACAGGGCGATTTCACGTGATTATCCTCCACTCACGATCAAATCCAATTGGTGGCTGTAAGAGGGAAATGAGGAGTGAAATGAAGTGGTGACTTGCTAACGCTTCCCGTGTCTCCTGTCTCTCTTGCCGCCCAGGTAAACTCGGCGGCCAGGACTCCTTTGAGAGCATCGAGAGCTTCGAGAGCTGCGATCGATTGACGCAGTCGTGGAGCAGCCAGTCTTCGTTCAGCAGCCTGCAGCGGGTACCTTCGTACGACAGCTTCGACTCGGAGGACTACCCCGCCGCCTTGCATGGCCACAAGCCCAAGGGCACGTTCAAAGACTACGTGAGGGAGCGTTCGGACCTCAGCAAGGACAAACCCGTCATCCCGGCAGCGGCCCTGGCGGGATACACTGGTGAGATGACCTCACGGTCGTAGTTTAGCGAGCTCAAACAGTGCAGCGCCATCAGCACGTGTTTGAAAGGTTGCAGCCGAGTCCAATAACGATAGCTAGAAAACACTCTGAGAGCGCAGACCTCCGCCGAGTAGCTCATTCTCCTCCTGATTGGATTTACCCCGTCCACATGGTGATCTGGATCATCACCAAAGGGTTCTAAATTGTTCTTGGTATCTTTTTATACCAACCATAAAAAGTAAAAGTGCAACAGAGTTGATTTTTTTAACAGATTTGTGAATCCATAAATGGAGTTTTCAATGTTAAAATTCAATATTTTTTCCTAACGTCACTCTGGATCCAATACAGATGAAATTCGGTGGTGAGATAGAGACCCCACCCTACATGACTGTCAAATTCCATAAACACCGGTCAATAATCAACCGAGATATTGAGGAACAAATTTTGAAGCTCCATTGACTGCAATGTTAACAAAACATTTCAAACTGATCCAGAATCTAGGATCTGTTCTGGATTGTCACCAAAATGTCATCATCTGATCCCGGTAACATTCCCACTATTTTCTGAAAAGTTCATCGAGATCCATCCAGAACCTTTTGAGTTATCTTGCTAACAGACTGACGGACACATCATCATATCTACAGTCCCTTTAGCGAGTAGGCTGCTAATATTGCTGATGCATCATAGACTTTAAGTCCTAAAGATCCTGTTTTTTGGAATTTACTTTGCACATTATAAAATATCAGATGCAGAATGAGTCAGAGCTGTCGAAATAAGTCTGCAGATCAATCAACAACGAAAGGCTTCGGTGGAAGCCGTCTTTCATCCTTAGCAGTGCTGCTATTGGGGCTAACATTCAGTGTAGCTGCAACACACTTGATGCTCTGCAAAAGCTCCACCTGTGGTGGCGTCTTAATGCACTGCTTTTAGAATGAAAAAGAAACCATCAACTTTTACGTCTTTACAGAATCAGGTGTGTTACAGGAAACATAATGCATATCTCACCCCTTAACTTATCATCATACATACTTACATTTGCTTTTTGCAGTCAACCTATTTTTTTTTTCTTTTTTTTTGTCCATTGTCATGGTAACGCTGGTGCAGACATTAGGTCTGCATCCTGCGCAGGAGTGGCATTATCTCTTCATCTCGTGCTCGTATAGCGTACGTTCTGCAGGCTCAGGGAGATCGGAAGATATCTGCACGGGCTTCAAAAAGCAGATGCACTGTTTGAGCATCTGCCATGTTTTCTGGTGCATGCAAAAAGAAACTGTTTCTATTTTTATTTTTTTTACACGCATGTTAATACTGAGCCATACAGGCTGCTTTTATGCACGAACCTTGGAACAAGTATTTTGTTGTTTAAATGACTCTTAATGCTAAACACAGTATCACGGCATGAAAATAGATTTTTTTCCAAGCATGCGCTGAACAAGAAAAAGTGCATAAACCTCTGCAGCCTCGAGTCGAGCCTTTGGGTTTGAGTCTGCACAACATTCACTGCGCTTCCTAACACTGAATTGAAACGTAATCGTTCTCGCTTTTGGGAGTTTTCTTGTTTTGAAATGAAAGTCACAAGGCTGCAAGAAGGGAAAATCCAAGGAGATTTGTTTAAAATGCACACATCAGATATCAGCCCCAAAGTTGCTCTGCGTGACTTCATTTGTAATCGATACGGGCATGCGGCTCGGAACAATGACGCATTCATTCATAACGACGTTGGGGGAAATATTTTAATGTACTTGTAATATAATAATGACGAGTAAGATAAGCCCTGAAAGCCCCTCTAGTAACCATTATAAGTTTTGCTGCACTCTGCATTCCAGTTGAGAAAAGAGGATGCAACCCAAGAAAAAAAAAAAGAAAGCTGATGCAAAAATGATTGTTAATCTTTACACCTTAGGAGTTTTCTGACATTTACCTATTAATATAATTTACCACAACAATGCCGAAGTACACGGAAATGTCATCCAGCCTCCAAAGAGCACACATGTAAAATCCTACAGAGTAATTTCAGCTAAAGCGTAGTAGTGTGTGTAGAGAAAGTACTTCTTTTGAGCTCTTACACAATGGGGAAATGGCAAGGGGGGGGGGGGGGGGAGAATCACGCTAGAATGCCTTGCATTTCTTCTAAGGGAAAATGTCAATGGTTTTAGCCGTTATTAGGAGCTGTGTGTAAGGAGAGTGGAGTCCTTCTGAGATGGAGATGGTGTATGTATGTATGTGTGGGTGGGTGGGTGAAATAATAGAGGACAAAATGGAGAGCAAGAGAGAGAGAAGAGAAAAGAAAGAGATGTGCTTCTGTAAAAATTCGGACTCGATGTTTGCGACGGCTCGTTCTTCACCGCTCGGCTTCCTGTCCCGGTCGCAGGTCGTGACGGGCAGAGCCCTCGATAAGAATACAGAGCGATGAGCGGCTCTCCGGTTGTCGTCGTCTGGGTTTCCTGTGATGATTTGTCATGCACACCTCCATCTGCAAGCAGCACCGAGCCTTGCAGAGATCTAAACCTTTGTCTCCCAGACTCACAAATAGATGCACGCATGCCTCCACAGAACATTGAAATCACTTTTTAAGGTAAACCAAAGACAGATTGTCTTCTTCCACCTATTTATTAACCCCTGACGTGGAAGCAGGGATGCAGTCTATCCACCTGTCATCATCTTCTGTCACAAAAAACTACACGTTTTAGCCTTACCAAAGCTTCATCTTTACCGGTCTCCATGGGAGCATTATTTGAACCCTGTTAGCAGGATTGTGGAAAAACTGCTCAATGGATCTTGATGGAAAAACAAATCTGAAGATGGGTCTAATTTAGATCCCAATAAATCACAAGATACCAACGTTCTTGCTGGAGCTGCATGCGACTTAGCTGCTGTACCGCACCCTCTCTGTGCTTATTCAATGAGACCCATTGTGCACAGTCTTGTAATATATTTTGAGTCGAAGGGTCTCCTGCTAGCTGGTGTGATAGCACGGGGGGGGGCTGGTAAATCGGGCACTGCATCGCCCTTATGTGGGCTCGCTGTTACAGTAGCAGACGCTTGGAATGCTTTCTCTCTGAAAGAGGCCCACTGTTTCATTGCAGCTTATTTTCCAAAGTCTTTTCCGGCTGTTATCGTGCACCTTCTTCCCGTCCTAGCCGGAGCAGAGAGCTCTCACAAGCACCGTTTCAAGTGTTGAGCCCACACGTCGCTGTCCCTGAGGTGCTTTTGTTTGCGTTGCATAAGGGTGAATTCGGTTTTCCGAGGTGGTGGCTTTTTTTTTTTTCACAGCTTCACTTTTGCTGAGGCGGTGTGTTGCACAGGCAGGTGTGATTTCAACACGGGGACCTCAAAAAGCGGGTGGGTGAGTGTATATGCAGAAAAACCGCAAGATCAAAGTGCACTGCAGTGAATGTGGTTCAGAGACAAGACCGGCTTTTTTGTTCTGCTTTCCCTCCGCCCACGAGGCATATTAACCTGTTGCCATAGCAGTGGACTTGAATTGATTAATCACGTGACTCTTTTTTTATTTGTGCAAAAATGATTTGTAATGATTTAGCAACGACTTGTTTCACACGCCAGGCTCCGCACGAACGTCTCGGACGTGTTCCCGAACTGTAAATGCCGCCCCTCGAATCTTAAACTTGTGATTTCATCAGCGAGGAATCCACAGACAGACTCTGGATTCACAACGGACAGAATACAACAAGGGAACACTTGATGAATGGGACTGTTGTTGCATTTAAGGAGGACATTCGGCTCCACGGCTGCAGTTCAGTTGTAACATAGATTAGAGGGTTTACTCTCTTCAGACAAAAGTATCGGCATGAATATTTGGTGCTTTCTCTATACCGCGACGTTTCCCCATCAATGCTACGATAAGAAACCGTCCCGTGATAGTTTGACTCTCACGATGCGACTGGTTGACCGCGAAAACCGACCCTTGTAATCGGTTCTGAATCATTATTAGGTTGATGGCTAGTTAATAAAATAACTCATTTGCTAAGGCTGCTTTTCTTCAGAATCCAGATAAATACATTTCACACCTCATATTCACACCTAAATCTAAGTGTTCCGTCACCGTGGGCTGTCATCTTGTCATTTCTGGTGAAGCCTTGTTTTAGTTACTCGGGTTCTTCTTATCCCAGGGTCGTGTTGACAGCGTGTTGAAATGTTTCACTCATTTTTTTTTTGCGAGCGCTGAACTCATAACCTTGTCCTCTGAACGTTGTGCAGGCAGCGGCCCCATCCAGCTGTGGCAGTTTCTCCTGGAGCTGCTGACCGACAAGTCTTGCCAGTCCTTCATCAGCTGGACGGGCGACGGCTGGGAATTCAAGCTTTCCGACCCGGATGAGGTGAGAGGTCGCGACCCTGCTGGTCATCGGTGCGCGTGCTGGGAGGTCCTAAGTAGTTAGCCAGATGAACAAGATGTCTTCGGCCTCTGTTGGAAAACATTTGCACGCTCTGTTTGGCGCCGTCCGTTCTCCTGAGACGGGTTCAGCTGGCAGGTTTCACATCAGCTGTGCTTCATTTTAAAATCTGATTATATTGCAGAAATGTTATTATTGTTATTGTTATTTTTTAAAGGATTCATGAGTCGTCTTGACAGACCTTGTTTATCCATGTGTCGGTTTAGGTTGCTCGGCGGTGGGGAAAGAGGAAAAACAAGCCCAAGATGAACTACGAGAAGCTGAGCCGCGGCCTCCGCTACTACTACGATAAGAACATCATCCACAAGACGTCAGGGAAACGCTACGTCTACCGCTTTGTCTGTGACTTAAAGAGCCTGCTGGGCTACACCCCCGAGGAGCTCCACGCCATGTTGGACGTAAAGCCAGACGCCGACGAGTGAAGGGAACAAAGAAAGTGGACTCGGAACATGAAGGAGCCGCGTGGACAGCGGCTCGTCAAAGTGGTCTTAACTGTTTGATAGAATCGGTAAAGGTTTTTTTTGGGGGGACCAAAAAATGTTTTTAACGACTAACTGTGGTCTTTGTCAACTTCAAGCTTCTGCCTCTCAGACCGTTAAGAAGGCACAAGCCAAACGCCTGTATTCATACCCTATTGCATTTGAGATGTGTGTGTGTGTGTGTGTGTGTGTGTGTTTGAGAGAGAGAGCGAGAGAGATACGCACTGGCACTGTGCAGTCGTTCAAGGCAGATCTAGTGAGAGGTCAGGTTCAGCTCTGCTTTAGTAACGGATAACCAAGACAGAAAGTCTGAGAGAATCCCAAATGGAGCAGCACAACAATCATTCCTTTCCTCGTTGGGTTAAATCTGAAAGACAAACTGAAGAGCTACTAGAGTTGCGTACATGCCGGCCGTTTCTTTTTTTTTTGGAAAAGAGAGTTGGGGTCAAGTGTTGCTTGAGTGTGCCAGTATTATTTTTATTTGCAGAGCAACCCGCCAACAAAATATTGGAAATTGTATTTCTTATATTGTCAAAGAAGGCGTTGCAGTGGAACCAGATATTCGCTGCCGGGCAGTTCTTTACTTTAGGAGCCTTGAAGTGAAGAGCGCTGATTGGTTATCAGACAACACTAGAGACACTGGCCCCAGAGATCCTTTTTTATATATGAGGACCTGGATCGGTGACTCATACCAAAAGTGTCTGACAGACAGTCAACTGAAAGTAGCCGTTGGTTGTGAAACCAAAGCTTTCGTCTTTACGTAAATGTTTGAGAGCTTGTCAGAGACACATATTGTGACTGAAACTTGTGCTTTTTTTTTTTTTGCATATGCCATCAGTATTAGCAAACTGTAGACAATCGTTTGTCGGGGAGTGGGGGTGGGGGGGGGGCGTTTTACGTGCAGGATAGATGCATCATTTGTCAGTTCACTGTCCGTGTTGCTTTGGAAATGTTTGAAAAGTCTCATATTTCTGTCTGTACAATAAAGTGTCATACCAGAGATAGAAAGAAAGAGAGAGAGAGAGAGAGACTACAACATCCAAACTGTTCCAGGTTTACTTTCTCCTCTTTTTCCGGTGAGCAGTAAACGTGGTAATACGGTAAAAAAAAAAAAGGATCAGGCAGAGGCAATAAAGTGATGGCTGGAGACAAATGGAAGTTGCATGGAATAAATGAAAGTGAGTGAAGGGAGTGATCATCCGTCACTCGAGAGGTCTGGCAGGAACAATGCATGAGGGCTTGGAGGTTTGCTTTGGGTTGCGTTCTCTCTTTGTCCACCTCCCATCGTGGTCGGACGCAACACGAATACAGACATGCAGGGATGAGAGACGTTGGATTTTTCAATCTGTGTTGTCCTTACGCTCATTTTCACTTCTTGTGGTGAGCAACTCGTGTGATTCCAGCCATGTTTGTGCCGCGTTGCTCGAATTCAATGGTTAGATTTGAGCGGATTAGCAGTGGTTTTCTCCCAACATTGGGGATCAGTGGCCGTACACTGGGAAATGCCAAAGTGGAATATCATCTGAGAATCATATGTTATTGTTTACAGTGGCGGAATGTTAACCATAATGATGAAAATAGCTTTTGAGATGTCTATTTGTACAGATTGTATTTCATAAATCGAGACCCCGTATTACTCAAGTAAGCAGGAGACAAGACAGGAATAATAACCCAAAAACCCATGTGAGGTCTTTGGCCACGGTGCTGCGGGTATCGTCCACCATGTTGGAAGACGGGGACCAGAACTCTCCCACGTTTTTGATTTTCACCTTTCATATGTTGGAAAGCGATTATGTCTGTTCTGTGTTGAATTGGCTTTAAAAACTTGTCCACCACCATCAAGCTGGAAAACACAAATGCATAGTCACGAGCTGCACTGTCATCATTTTCTACATTTCAAAAACACGTTTTTGTTGAAGTTTCTATTTTACGATATCGGTGTTTTATTTTGAAAGAGCTTTATGGTGTTTAAAAAAAAAAAGAATTTGAATGATTGTTATTCCCAGGAAAGTTTCTTTTTTTCTTTCATTCACATGTTCATTTTATGAGTTTGGTTTGTTTCATGATTAATGTAGTAAAGAAATACATGCTGTTACCTAAAATGTTAATACTTTGAAAATTATTTTGTCAGGAAAATATACTATGATTAAATGTCACAGATTACAATCTACTGCAGGTCACATGTATTAATGAACCTTTGTCGGGCCAATGTATACGCCCCAATAGTTTGTGACGTATGCATATCTCAGAATGGATTCAGAAGGAAAACAGTTTCTGTGTTGGATGTTGTTGTTTTGTATATTTTATAGCGTCTCCGTATTTGTTTTATGAGATCATTTTTATTGTATTTAGTTCACAAACCTTTGAATATTTTTCAATAATTTATATTTTATAAAAGGACAGGCGACGCAGACAGCTGGTGCTTTCATGGGAATTTAAAAAAGGTAGCGCAGGACAAAATAATGTAGCAAATTCTTATTTTTGTTTTAATTTTTTATTCCTTTTTTTTTTATACAGAAAATAGACCTGTCTCTTAGGGGGTGGGGGGGGGGGGGGGGGAGAAAGGCTGATGCTGGCCCATCAATGACTTCTGCTGGAAAGGTTTTATAAACTGTAGCTTCTATTTCTAAAATGTACTTAATGTACTTCAAAATGTTATAAAATATATGTGAACAAAGATTTCAATATGTGTTTGTGATATTATTTATTCATTAATACGTATACAGGTGGTCCTCCCTTACGGACGCACTCATTTAACGACGACCCAGAGTTACGACATTTCAAAGTACGTGTTTAGCGACGAGGAATCGCTGTTACGATCAGCGGAGTTATGAGTGAGTACGTACATATGTAGAGAATAAATGGCCGACAACTGTGCAAATATATATATATATTTTTTTTATTCATTCATCAATTAATTTTCATGTCCGGTTGATCTGCCTTCCGGATCACGGGTGTTGCTGGAGCCTATCCCAGCTTTTCTACGGGCGAGAGGCGGGATATTCACCGGAAGCAAGCTGCCAATAGTTTCGGGGGTTTCGATTAATGACTGAACACAACTCAAGCATCGATGTTCCAACCGCCGCAC
Source organism: Brachionichthys hirsutus (assembly GCF_040956055.1). Lineage (NCBI taxonomy): Eukaryota > Metazoa > Chordata > Actinopteri > Lophiiformes > Brachionichthyidae > Brachionichthys > Brachionichthys hirsutus. Next base: position 2,563,010 of record NC_090907.1, on the reverse strand, counting down.
TCGGCCCCTCTTCAAATGCATGCAGGGCTGGCGGTGGGTCCCGCTTTTAACGGGTATCTCGTGCACTGATGAGGTGACGTCAGAACAGAACCAGCACACTGGGGCCCATTCATGTGTTTCTAACTGCAGGCTCATATAAATTCCACTGTCGATAGAAAACATACAGGGCTTGTGGCCCGCTGCCACGACAAGCACAGCTGTTTGGCCTTGTAGCAGTGGGGGGGGCCCAAATCCAGATCCGATGGGTTCTTTTTGGTGGAGTGTAGACAGTGATCAGCATAAAGCTGTGCTTCAGAACGTATAAAGCAGTCACACACTGCTCCACCACACAAACCCTACACTGGGGTGTCTCTTCTCACAATCAGACCCGTACTCTCCTGTTGGACTTGTCCATAGTGTTTGTGGCAAATGGCATGTTGAGATTACCCAGGAGGCTCTTCTCCCGCTTGGACCTCTAACTGGCCCATTGATCCACACCAGACTTGATCACTGGGAAAGGTTTGGAAAATACCCGGGCAGAATTCCGACAACATTGTGATGCCACTTGTGCGTGCTTATTCCCCATCCAAGCCCAACGCAGAAACACGTTTTTATCCTTCTCTCCCAGCAGTGAGACGGTGCACAGAGATTCAAAGAGAGGATGAAGTCCATGCAGAACTTAAGTACCGTCAGCAGTCGCTGTGAGACATCAGGCGATTTCTGCCTCTGCAGGACGAAAGGTATGGCCGCCTTTTGTCGGGAGCGGACAGCTTTCTTGACACTGGAATGCAGCCAGTTTGTCAGATTTCAAACCCAAATATTTATCCGAAAGGTCACACAACTCTGCACTTGTCTCCTGCATGTAGTCTTAGCATAACTGAGAAAGACAAGGAGGGAGAGGAGAGCTCACTGCAGGAAAAACTGAAACGTCAAGACGGGACTGATCCGGGGGGGAATCAATAATTTATCATTCGCTGGACTGCAGGTTTTTTTTGTAAATTCGGATGATATTAACGAGTGTTTGAACCCATTATCTCATTAACAGTTCATTTAGGGTCAGACAGTCCGACACAATGCAGAAGATCAGTTGCACAGCGTTAACCATTACAGGCGCTGGAAAGACTTTCCCACACTTCAGAGTAAGCCTCTGTGCTCCTTGCGTCCATGAAGAAATGAGAATTAGAAGTTAATTGGATAGATAGTTCTTTTCTTTGCTCTTTGTGCATTAGAATAAAGTACCTGTTGCAGGCGAACAAAGATCTTTGACTGAAGGAGAAGTGATTCAGCTAATTCTAATATTTCAAGCTCATTGTCAAGGCTTTCTTTTCTCCGAACATGGACGCAGACCAGGGTCTTAATTATCTCCATGATGTCCAAGGTAAAAACAAAAAAATAAAAAAACCAGACTAGAGAAGAGTAGAACCGTGGATGTGCCAGGTTTGTGCTACGGAATGTAATTTGTTGTTTAGCAAATCTGTTAAACTAGTCGTACTCAGCAGAGACTCTCGGCTCCAGAGGACTCTGCTGTTGTGGTAAAATGAATATCACATCGATTTCAGTGACAAAGGCAAGTCTCTCTGACGCAGGAGACCGACTCGGCGGTTCCATTACGCAGAGGAGTATGAGCGATGTGTCCCAGAGGGGGGGGCCCTGATGTCCCATCTTTAAACACACACGACTCTGGGGATGTATTCCTGTCCCAGTCACGGTTGCGCTCGCTCAGGCCACTAGAGATTCAAGTTGCATCCTGGGACAGAGTCAGAGCTTCTGTGTCTTCTCAAGCACGACCCTCAGGATGAATATTTATGTCGAGGATTCGGCGCTGTAACTCTTGTTTTCCAGATAGAACGGCCCCGGGCTTGTATTTTTTCATGCCCGGGCTGTATACCTTCCCAATATACTTAGTCATGTTAAACTGGTGCCGAGATGTGGTGTGCTCTCCCACTTCACAGCAGGAAGGTTCCAAACCCTTTACGTTTGTGTGTTCTCTGTGGGTTCAGTCCATAAACAGGCAATATACAAATAATAATAATAATAATATACAAGATACAAATATTTCATGCATGACCGAACCGTAGAAGAGGGTCACGTCTGACTCCCCTGATTGGATCTGACTGGATGCGAAGCACAAATCACCAACTGTGCCGTCTCATTGCAGCAATAACCTAAAAGAGCATGCAGACGTAAAAAAGGCTATATTTTACAGACGCGAATGAAGTCACAAAAGAAGCAGCGTAGCTTTCCAGCGGCGTTTGCTCTTGAACAAACTCTGGATAAGCTTCAGAATGAGCTCCCCGCGTCACTATTTTCACAGGTATATCAGTTATTTGCACGGAGAAACCCCAGATCAAGTGGTTTTTGAAATAAACGAGTGGCTTTACGCCAACTCCGCCGCCCGCACAAGCGAGAAATGACGAAATACGCCCCCATGGCCCCGTCATCTTCAAAAAGCATATATTAGCAGTCCAGACAACAATGGAGGCTTTTTGACAGACGCGCTTAATGGCTGTCAGATAAAACAGCATGTTCCTTCGCTGGGGCTCTTATACGTTCTCAGGGTTCCTCTCACAGTGACTGCTCCTCCTGCTCCTCCCCGCCTCCCTTTCATTGTATTGTTTTGTCGGAGATGTGTTGAACCACATGTCTTGGCAGATGTGGTGACTGCATTATCCAGGCTTATGAAGGGCAGATCCAGGCCATCCCCTGCTTTGGCTGGTAATTTGCATTTTTATTGCCGTTGTCGCATTCTCAGTTAATACACCATTGACTCCCGGCGCCACCTCTGGACCTGACGGCATCACCTCGCTATCCCACCTGAAATGAGAGAGCCCGCCGGCGCCCCTCTGTATTGGCTGGAGCTCGGGTACCAGCCGACCTGGCATTCTGGGACGGAAATGGAGTGTCCTCTCATGTTAATGTGGACTTTCCATTAGGAAAGATGATTGATTTGTGCGGCGCTGTTGCTGTGAATAGGCAATAGAGCGGCACAATGAAAGAGCGAGATGAGGCTTTGTGTGCAGGTGAGGCCGCATGTGAACTAGAGTGTGACTGAATCAGGAAGCCGGTGATGGGGGGAGGATGGAAGAGGTGAGAGGAGAGACGAGGGGGTTTGGGGACGGAGACGAAGAAAGATGAGAAATGGAATGGAAGGGTGAATGCAGGAGGGTGAAGGTTAGGGGGTGAAAGGGAGCAAGGGAGGGAGTGGAGGTGCGGAGGGATGGGGAGATGAGTGGCGGAAGATGGAAGAGGTGTGGAAGCTCTCAGCTGTATTAATTTCAAACAAAGTTTCTAAACTAGATGAAAGAAGAGGGAAAACGGAGAGGTCTCCGAGGCCGAGTCGGCTGGCTTTCCGGACCTAAGATCATTTTTAAGATTTGCTCTTGAAACGTTTGGGCTCCCTGAAACATTGAATAAGCGACTAAAGAGATTAAAAGAGGAAGCGTAGAAAGAATTCCACACATCCAACACAAATGTTTCCTTTCAGTTAAAACTAGACGTCAGTTTTTTTGGGGGGGGAGGCAACTGAGCAAAAAAAACTGACACTTAATTTTCAATGTGTTTTTTTTGCAAAGTACAGTCATATAAACGTTACAGCTGTTTGTTCAGGCGCTGTAACAAAGAGCGAGTGACTTCAACTGGATTAAAACAGGCTTTGGTCACTGTCCAGTTGAGAAAGAAAATGTTTTCATTTTTCCTTCACTATGAGATGACTGGGATTCAACAACTTTCCCAGGACATCTGCTCCCGACGCCCACGTTTGAATCTCTGTCCAATAGGAGAGCGTCTTTCGCCTCCCAGATCGGTGCGTGCTGCGCCACGATTGGCCGCCTGGGCCATGGCCCAGAAAGAGAAGGCTGAGCCCTGAGAATTTTCCGAAACATTTTCTGCTCCGTCTCTGCCCTCGCCAACATCTGCTTCCAATCAATGTTAGTGAAAAGACCGCTTCTCTTTCTCCCTGCTGTCTGGCTTTCACACACACACACACATAGAGCAACGTATACACACTTACACCAGGCAGCATTCTTCCGACAGCTTTCTTGCTGTAACTGTCAGGCGGTTTTACAGTTCAAGTGACATTAAACATGTTTTATGTTGGTTATTTTACAAAGTCAGCTTATTTCAATGCCTCCAGTACTGTTTTACAGTATATAATTTTCTTATCTTGAAGCATGACCACAGCATACTGTTCAATAATTAAGCGATTCATAAGGCAGCAAAGCAGTGGCTGGGAAAAGCTGCATGTACAAAGACACACTGAACTTTCGTGCAGCCTAAAGTTCATTATTAAGTCATTTTTGTGAGAAGCATAGATTGATGAGTCAACTTCCCGAAGTTAGTTCTTCTTTGCTCTTTCATTCATTCACAGCGCGGCTTTCCTGTGTGGCCATCGGCCATCGCTGCACGACTTTCAGTGACAACAGGTCAAGCAAACGCTGCTCATTATAGCAGCTTCTCTCTGTTGATCTTTAGAAATAAGCTGGATGAATGGCTGCAGCCACAGAGAAACAAGGGCTAAGCTACGCTGACTCCGGTTCTTGGCAAACGCTCACTTTTATCAGTGAGGTTGGCTGAGTTGCTTCTGCAAGCAAATAGCTTTTTAAGCTTTGAGCCTCATGGCTAAATAATCATGGAGGTTATGAGGTTGGTCAAGTGAAATTTAGGAGTTATTACAAACAGTTCTTAACAGCTTGACCGGACCGTGGAGGCTACCCTTCAACGAATCTAAACCTCTCTCACAGACACCGAAAAGAGAAATGAAAGGGATGCCTATGATATACAGAATATTTTGAATTAGAATAAAAAGCCAAAGTTGTAAATCTGTTGCTAATGATGGAGCTGTGGTGCCCGGACAAGATAAATCTATTAGCAATGGCTGGCTGAAGTTCAATTTCCGCCACAGGGACCTGGACTGGTTCTGCAGTTTAGCTCCTGCAGGGTGAGCCCAGATTCTCGGCACAGTAGTGCCTACTGGTGTTCAACGTAATCCAGGGTGAGACCACGCAAATACAACTGCAGTGTACCACTTCGCTCTTTCTTTCCTTCCTTCCTCGCTGAAAGATATGTGTACCCAGCAGCAGTAACAAGATGGTGGTGGTGGTGGATGACTCTGCTGAGAGGGAAAAGCTGTTGATTTCACAAAGGCCATGTGGTGATGGACGTGCCGGGCAATCATAACAGCATCCTAAATGAACTACAGACAGCGTGATTCACTCTTTAAATCTCCTGTGTGTTTGACCAATCCATCCACCCCGACCTCCACCTCGCTAAGACTTTCTTGTTGTTGTTACTGCATCACCTGACATCTTTTTCTTTTCTGCTCTTGTCAGCAAATTGTAGTCCTTCTTTGGACAGTAGAATTCAGCAGAGATTAAATAGCAGGAATTTACTGTTTAATTTACTGTTTTACCATCGCCTTCTAAGAGGTAATATGTGCCCCCCCCACATTTTATATGACTCCTATCTCCTTAGATATTTCAGTGACACCTGTCTGGTTTCAACTCTTGCTTTCACTTGCTTCAACTGACAGTTCCCTGGATCCAGACGAGGAAACACTAAACGCATAACGTATAAAACAGGTCTAGTGTGAATATGAGTCCGCTAGATTTACTACAGACGAGGCTGTGAAAAGACAAATCTGAACACCTGCTATCCCACTGTGAGTCATGAGACTTGGCTGACGCTACGTGCTCTGTTTTGGCTTACCTAAAGGAGGTGAGTAAATCGGGTCACATGGGTGACGTCAGTCCGTGATTTCTACGAGATCAATCGAAACGGTACCATGGGATTTTTGGAAGCAAGGGAATCGTAGTTTGGATCACAATCAAAACATTCCTGCTCATTGAGAGAAAAACTCTGTTCTGATTGGTCAACAGAACAACTAAGCATTAGTCCCATGTGGACGTTAAGCCCGGCCCCTTCTGCTACGACCAAAGTGCTTGAAGTAAGCTGTTTCAACCTTTTACTGAAGGCCTGTGGGAAAGGACGGAAACACCGCGGGTTTGCTTGAAGGAATATGTACACAACACGAATGAAAAAAACGTGCTAAGTACGTGAGCTTTGACCTCCGAGTAGCGTCTGACTGAGAAGTGACAAATTCCCCTGGTGGTAAAATAGAATTCAATGTCTTCTTCTCACAACTCTTTAAGCACGTTACACACGTGTTCAGCTAGCTTTATTTGCAGTGCCAACGTAATAGCGTCATTATGCTAATGTTGGCATTTCGTTCAAAGCATTGCCTCTTGTTTTGTCTCACGGACCACTTGACTTCTATTAACAATGACAAATATTTAGTGGTCATTTGAGTCTGAGTTGCTTCTCAGAAACTTTCCAAAGAGGAATATATTAAATAATAATATTATTTTTGTTATGCCAGACTGTCTGATTGGGTTCCTCTGATGCAAACCTAATTTATTCCCACTTCAAATCAATTGAACAATTATAGACCAAATCACATTGGCCTGATTATTGTGGAACCATTGAGGCGACCTCCAGAAGCTTGTGACGCACCACTTTCATTCTCCGCCGACACACTAAGCACAAACGCATGGCATTTAGTAATTCTGGAACTGAAATGCATCACAAAATGGAAAAACTTAATTAAGTCATTAATATTATTTTTTTCCTCTGGTGAATTCGTTCTTGGCAAATGTCAGCCTGGGAAACTCAAACTTCAGAGAATCCTGGATCGCAGACGTTATCTAATTGAAATTTAACATAGCTGATCTTGGAAAAGCCGTGCTACTGGTAATCTGTTTTCCACTTTTAGATGTATCAACAATCCATGAATCCATCCATCCATCCATTCATCCAACCATCCTTGACATCCCTCTCGACGATTGCGATTGCCTTGTCTACAAGAAAATGGATGGACTGACTCCCCAGCAACACGTTCTCGTCCTCCTGGGACATCCCAGGGAATTCCCAGGTTAGGTGAGAAATGTAATAATTTCTCCGACCTCCCAATCGGACCTGCCAGGGAAACCGCCGAAGAGAAGAGGTTCTGCATTTTCTCTCAGTATTGCAAATTCAGGATAATTACACAACAATCAAGACAAAATAAAGTCTTATATGTCTCGAGAAAACTTGGAGAAGCTGTCCTCCTGACTTTAAGCCTGTTCAATACCAAACACAGATCTTCTCGAATTTGGACAGGTTTTCACTTTTAGTTAAACATTTAGATTTTTAGTTCTTCAGCACATTTAGTCCATTTCACCAAATGGCATTATAAACGAAACTAAGTTCAGTTCATAAGGATGCATGTGTGAGGTTTGTTATGTTGGATGTTGCTGCTCGTTCATTTCTGCTCCTGCTCAGCTCTGATTGGCCGAACGAGGCACACCTGTTCCACATCTTCACCTAATCAGTTCCTCCCTATATAGTCTCGACTCTCTAAGCTCGCCACCGCATCATCTGCTCAGTTTTAACAGCGTTTTGTGCCCTCTGCTGCTCTGCAGTGAGCGGTTTCCTGTTTGCCCTCTCGTAACTTTGTTTTGTCTGTGATGTTAAGTTAATTTTCCTACACATGCGGCCTGTGCTGATTTTTTTTCCCCAGCATTTTAGTCCAGGTTTTTGTTCGGCAGTGTTTTTGTATTAAACCTTTTGAGACACCTGCCCTTCTGCTAGTTCCTTCTCCTGTATTGTAGTTTGTTGTTTATATTACACTTGTATACTTCGAAACCGAACTCTTAAGTTTTTGCTCTGCATCTTTGCTCCTTGAAGGCGAGTACAAATCAAATGCCTTTTTCCCCTGCCCTCTCTTCAAACATGTCTCATGTCATTGTGGTTTCTTTTTCTGAGCATCAACAACCACATGACCTCGTTGTTGTTGTTGTCGTCGCTCTTTTTCTTCTTCTTTCATGTGCTCGAGTCACAAGACGACGGCCGCTTTAAAGAAAGAACGCGTCATTTTACCATAACAGTTCTGAAGGATTAGCTTATCATGTATTTTCACGATATTGAACCTGAAATGTAGTATTGAAAAGCACAGAATTTTTTGAAGACAAAATAGTTATCGAGAGTTGTCCTTCGGCACCAGTGTCACTCAGGACTACGATGAGCAGCATCAGCAAGACCTTCCTCCACATTCATCACCGTAGGGTGACGTCATCCCTTTTTAAACAAGCAGTAAATACCCAGGAAAGCCACAAAATCAACATCACGCCACCGATATTTACATAAATGAGGCTTACGCTCTGTGTTTGCTACGTCATCACGTGTTTACAGTGACTCGGCATCAGTGATAAAAAATTTTCCGAAAGAACAAACCAAAAGTAAATTGCCATGTTCACATCCCTTATTCTGTCATCGCTTGCGAGAGAATAAAGTCATATGATGCCAGAAGTTTACTCTTTCATGACCACACACCCCTCCCAGTCCCACAATCGCACATCAAAACATGCTGTGGAAAACCTTATTACAAACCGTCCCCTCCCAGACTGAAATGCAAGCATGCGTGTCACAAGATCGGAGATATTTAGTTATCTAAGAAGAGGACGCTGTCTTCGTAAATGTCCTCGTCTCAGGCTGTATAAACAGCTAGGCCCTCTTGGTGACTCAGCTAATGTAAAGCAGACACGGGTTGGTCTGGTGCCAACTCATCACCGCTGCACGGAGACAATGAAACCGAATAGACGACAAGAGAAAGATATAAGGACTAGTTGGATCGGGGCGGGGGGGGGGTGGAGGAAAAGCAGGGCTCTCCTCGGGTCACATAGTTTCCCAGAGAAAGATCCTCTTCCTCACATGTGGATGCTGAATCAGTGGCTGGGTTTGCTGAGGGTGTGCATGCAGAAGTACAGCCGTCATGATATATGCCTCTCGTGTTTAGTTAAAAAACAAAGAGGTGAAGGCATTGCGACAAAGAATGTTTAAGCTCGGGGCAATAATACTCATTCCCATAACGGGAATGTTGGCTGGAAACAGGCAGAGGTTTAAAAATGGCTTCCAAAATTCTTTTTAAGCTCAGACGAAGGCCACTGATCTCTTTATTTCAGTCTTTTCTTTCCTGCTGCCGTTGATTTATGTGCGTGTGTGTGTGTGTGTGTGTGTGTGAGAGAGTGTGCTTCGTGGCTTGTTTTAGAAATTGACATTGCACAGACCTCCGTTGCTCTTTATCAGTTTAACACACAACGTCAGGCAGAGATCTCTCACCGAAAACTGCCATGTCGATCCCCGCTTGCTCCGCATTTGGCATTGCTTAATTCTCAAACTTTAGCCACATTTTAGCCATCATATTAAAATGATTACGCTCAGAGCGATTGTTGAAGCGGCAGCGATTGCTTGCTGTGAGCGCATTAAATAGGAAAAATATGTTTTTTAGAAATGCAGAAATAAAGAAGAGTGGGGAACAAAGCTATGTCAATCAACCTCCGTGTCATGATGGGTTCAAACCAGCTAAACAGATGTTTAAACACATCTGTTTAAGTGCTAGCAAGAAGTCACAGCTGAGCGATGCAACTCGGCGCTGCATCTTGCGTGGCTCTGTCTGGTTTCAGTCAAGGTGCATCAACTTAAAACGATCGTTCACCAAGTTTGCTTTGGCCTGGCAGGCCGCCACCCACGGCAGCAGGTTTGGAACACGCTGCCTACTCAGCACAGGACCCCCCCCCCCCCCCCCTCCTCCCAGGCTTTTCCCACATCACTGGTGGCCAAATTGGGGCGGGGGGGGGGGCAGGGACTGAGGCGAGAGTTGGGCTCGCTGCTCCACAGCAATCCTCTGTGGCTGTGGCTTGGGAAAGGCCACGGCCGACTGTTCTCACCATCTCCCCCTCAGAGAGAGAGAGAGAGAGAGGAAGGCAAATCTGTGGTCAGGGAATCAGCCCAAGAACACTGAGTCAGAGATCAGCTGATGTGTGGTGAGAGCTGTCTGACTGTCAGGTGATAATGCATTGAAGCAAAGCAGCGCGGACGGACGGACGGCTAAAAAGTGCCGCTGCTGCTGAATTCCGATGACATAAACGCCCTGTGATCCGGGAGGGACGTCAAATGTGTTTTCTTGGTTGGTCTTGACATGACTTTTGAGCATCTCTGCTAACTCTGGACCAAATCTGATTGCTGTTTATACTCCAGCGTATTTGGGAGGGGGGGACACAATGCCCTTTCATGTCACATGTGCATGCTTGGCTCTGTAAGCATATGCATGCCAGTATAAACACATCACAGTGTGTTTTATTCTCAGTCACGGTTGTTTTGGGTGCTGTCAAAAGAGTCGGAGACTGGAATCAGAAATATTTGACTAAATGAAAGAATAAAAAAAACAAAGTATGGCATTTGGGACATCCTAGAGATACAAGAGCCCTCCATTCAAGGCGTTCTGGATTAATGCTCCTTATTTAGCTATCTGGAAAATGTAAAATTGTGTAATATTTTCTAACAATGAAAAATTCATGAAATTACCATGTGTGAGACCAATTTATTCCCCAAGATTTTCACCTGGGCTTAACACATTGACTGAGGAGGCATCGCCTGCATGTTGAAAGGGGAGTTCCACTTTAAAGAGGTTCCAGACGGAGGTTAACATGAAGGCAAAGTTGTAGTGATGAGCCATCTTTCTGACGGAGCATAATAAGTCAGATGTCTGATAGCGGGGAGCGACGAGGACGAAGACGTGGACGCTAGCATCAGGCCAGATGGCTTAGCGTACATCATGCGGAATGTAATCTGACATTTTTGACACCATCTTTAATTCTTAATATGTGCAATAGAATTAAAGCAGCCTCAGCACTGCATCAGTGCAGTGAGTGGTCAACAGAAGGAGCAGAGATGAGGCCTTGTGAGGAGGAGGACACGCGGGGAGGAGGTTCGTTTTCGGAGTCATTGACCAGGAAGCCATTTGTATCTCGCTCTACATTTGTAAACACAGGCCATCGGCGGTGAAATGGTCTCACATGTAATATAAGAAGGCAAATTATACACAAACACACACAAAATGGCTAAGAGGATTTGACAAAGTCATCCACTTTCCATTGAGCTTAGATGCTCTCCTCAATAACACACACACACACACACACACACCTTTACGCATGCACTCCCTCACTGAGCAAAGCAAAATACAGGAAACCACCTTTATCAGAATCACAACCCCACCAGTCTGCTTTTTTGTTTTTTACACTGCACTTGCAAAGCTGAGGACGTTCAGCAAATATGAGCGCTGTGACTCCCTGCAACTGCAATCCTGCTCGAAACAACTGTTCTGCAGAAAAACTGCGTGCCCAGGGGCCAAAAAGGTGTCTTCACAGAACTCATCTGACTGACGCCTCAACACCGAATTTCCCCTGTGAAATGTGGACTTTCTTCGAACTAATTTGAATACTTTTAGATGAACATGTTATATGCATATTCGTCATCTATGACTTCATGACACAATTACTCCAGCTTGTCAGGTTACGCGTCAGTAGAGTGTGTTGTGTGTGGGGGGGGGGGGAAGTTTGTGAATGGAAAGCAAAATTCAGAGCAGCTTGAGCTCCTCGGTCGACGAGCATAACGTGAATCATGTGTAGTCACACGTTACATGTCCTATTAAAGACGATGACCAATGTTTACTGGAAGAAGCGTCCATGAAATGTAATCATTACAACCATGACTTAATAAAAGAAGAAAAGAATAAAGAACAGTCCTGTGAGGATTGGGATGGGAACTGTGCTACACAGTCAATAAAAGACAAATGTGTGCTCTCTCCTCCAAATCCCATACTTCTGCTCATTTATGCAAGTTTTATATAAATACAAAAGATTGTTTTAAACTCCCCCTTCAGCAAAGGCCTGCCTGGACCTGTTTATTGCTACTGGCTTATAGCCATGGCACCAAATACTTTACATCACCCATAAAAGTTAGAATTGCATGATATCCTTAACACGCATGCACGCGATCCCTTTTTGGAGCACGAGACAATGCATGTGAGAGAGAGATGGGAGTCATCCCTGGGGTCTGCATGTAGATGCAGCCGATAAATTACAACGCCGGGGCCAGGATGATGTTGATATAGAGCATCTGTGGGTGTGAGAGGGTAGATGTGTGTGTCTGAGCTCAGCCATGTTTTTTTTTTTGTTTTTTTTACCTGTGAATGAATAAAGAGATGATTTATCAATTCACCTCTTGTGTTGCCCACTCTCTGTCATCCCCCCTCCGGCCTGTGGGGAATTAATCAGCTGTCTGACACATGCACCGATGCAGACTGGGAGGCAGACAGAGGGAGGGAGATAGGAGGGAGGGGGGGGGGTTGAGAGGCGAGAGCTCAGAGGCATAAGGCTGGCACGAGTCAAATTGGAAACATATCCTTTCAACATGTCCTATCTGAGCATTTTATCTGTGAAAAGAGGCATGAGGGGAATGACGCTCACGGTTCAAAGGCCTCACTCAATTCAGGGATGGAACCGTGGCCGAGTTCACACCAGCAGAACTGACTGCAACGGCTCCTCAGAGATTGAAACGGGGCGCAAAACTCTCCTCTCCAAACACCTGCAACCCGTCCGGAAATGTGAAGGGTGAGAAAAACAAGGGGAGACAGACTGAGGGTTTCCTTAAAGCCCCAGCAAAGCATTATTTTTCTCGTGTTGGATACAATTAAAATATGATTTAAAATGAGAACGGGTCCCCCCCCCCCAAACACCTCTGAAGGACTGGTGCGCCTGTGGCCCGTCACCCAGCCTCTATTTTTATCTGGACGCAGGTGGGATTGGAACCAGATGGGACACCTGATCACACCCCTTCTCTCTCCGTCTCTGATCAGTGGCTGGAGTTTCCTGCACTCAGCTCTAACCCCTTCAGTGCCAGCAACACTTCATCCCAAGCGAAGCACCGGGAATCGAATCACGCAGTGAAATACTGTCTGCACACGTGCATCCGAACGAGCATGATCCCTGTAATGATATGGAAATTCAATATCTGCCTGACAAGTGTGATTTCTTGATCAATCCTTTCCCTGCAAATGAGACATTAATGCGGCCATCGTGGGATTACAATAATAACATTGCATTAAAATAGATTGAGGGCTTGTGGTTTTGTAAAAGATAACTGTATAAATACACAATAAAGTACAAAAAGAAGTGTCCTTGGTGACTCTGCATCTTAACTGCATTATAGGCTCATTGATTTTAAGTGAGACCAAGAGGGGGGTCATGTCTTGTGATCCTATGGTGGGGTAGAATACCCAAGGCCCAATGGGTTAACCTAACAGGAAACCTGGAGGATACACCCTATTAGGCCTGTACTTCCTGCTACTTTGCGGCATGTACAATTTATGAGCTCAGAGGTACGGTGCGCCGCTGCAGTTCTGATGGATTTCCTCTTCCGTTCTCCCCCCAAAAAAGACTGAACCGGAGAATTTTATGAAAGAAAAATGAGAAACAATGGAGGAAAAAAAGGCAGATAAGGTGAATAAAGAACCATCTGCGGGGCACTCTGCGAGGCCTTGTGCCAAACGGGTCTGGAAAGAATCACACGTCTTGGGAGTACATCCTATAAATATTATCTGATCCTTATAATTCACATAAACCCTGGAGGATATTAAATAGATCCCACTGCCTGAAAAGTATGTCATGTGAGTATAATAACTCACCAGGAATAAACTCTCACTAGAAGTTACCCAAACTTGACAATGGATTTACAGAGAAGCTGCGGTTCCCTTTGCTACATCTGTAGAGTGCATCCCACAGATTTGTCAAGCCAAGTGACAGCCACTCATTTTTTGTACATGATGATTAAAGATGGCAGTTTTTCCTACTTAAAGTGGTTGCAAATGGAGACCTAAGGGAAACTTTGCACTGATGCAAGTATGAAAAACCTTGATGCCATGTAGACGACAACAATATGCAAATATTGTTACACAACATCCGAGTGTACCACACCCTGCAGACTGTTGTCAGCATTGAAGCAAGACCGGGTGTACTTGCTAACAAGACCCCCAAGGCAGGATTGGAGCCCATGAGCCCTCCGCTAAGGATTTTATGTGATTGCTTAGGTTTGCTTGTCCGGTGTAGATTTTTTGGGGGGAATGACATGCTCCCACCTGAAGTGCATCTATATGCTGATGGTGCACTATTCTACTCAGCTGCCTCGTCCTTGACTCCAGCTTGCCTTCAGCCAGCTGCAGGTTTTATTTTATGCTCAAATGTTTTGCCATAACAAGAACCCATGCCTGTCATTTATTAAACAGTAAATAATTGCATATGTAAAGAGTGAAAGTAACTGTTGCTCCTGTTTTACTGCTTTTTTATGTTCTAAACTAATGCAACATCTCGCCCTGACCTTCCTCGAAAAAGAGATAAAATCTTAAACTGATTACAATCTGAAACATTTCCCAAACCTTCAACGTCTCAGCGATTTGTTTGCGAACACCCGATACTCAATTCGTCATGTAATATGCGCTCTGGCCTCTCTTCTTTAGACTTTTCCTCACCTTGCGGCGCTGCAGTCAAGCATGCAGACACCTTTCGTGCTGCATTCCTGCAGGTGTTATTCTTCCACCAAAGAACTAGAAAGGCACTCAGAGAGCACAGACCTCTGCCAAGCAGCTCATTCTTTCTCAGCTGTAAGACAACGGCTGTTAGAAATCTCTAATAGGATTTTTTTTGAAAATGCGCAATAATATCTGCAATGTTCTTGCATAAGAAATTATGGATTAGAAAAAAAAGACAAATGTATCTATAGTTGGTTGCGTTAGTTTAATTGTCATGCTAATGTTGGTTCAGGCAGCAGGGGAGTCAAGAAGAGAGACGAAAGAGAGATGACAGGAAATGGAAAGTGCAGGAGGAACGGGATTAAGATGAGAGGGCTGGGAGGAGGACTGAAGGGAGAACTGGGAGAAAAAGTGTATCAGGGGGCTGGGACATGAGAGAGACAAGCGGTCTCCACTGTGTCCAGATAATAGAGGATCTCAGCATCTTGCACAAGAGGCTTGAGCTTTAAAGCTGCAGCAAAACGTTGATCCCTGCAATGAACCGACATCGTAGGTCTCGAGTTGTTATCACATGAATATCAAATCTAAATTTGTGAGTCATGGCTCAATCACATGTGAGCTGTTTAGTCATTCATTCATCCAGTGGGCTCTGGTTAACACTGGTTTAGTTGTATCTGCTCGTAATCCTTAAATTATTGCATTATAAAATTCAGAAACGATCGACAATTAAAAACACTCAAGCTATGGCTTAAAGCTATAAAGGTTGTGCTAAAGAACTTTATTGCGGCATCAAAATGACTCACTTATTGCTATTTTTAATCAAGGATTCCAGTTGTGTTTGTTATTTTGACTCACAGTAACAGAATTGTGGAGACTGTGGAATGACTACCAAATATTGTATTCGACAAACAAGTAGTGGGGATGTATTGTTCATGTTTAACAGAGCAAGGCTGACAAAATAAACTAGGTTACAATTAAAGTTGACTCTTTTGGCCCTTAGTGCAACTGATATTAATAACATAATGTCCTTTAGACGAGAATGTCCTCCTCTCGTTTGGATTTCTTGGAGGCCAATGCAGTTGCCCTGTATCAGAAATAGCTCTTCTCTCCCACCAACAGATGAGTACATTTGGAATATGATTTAGAGTTGTCGCGATCAGCATTGAGGCCTTGGGTAAACACATTTAATGGGACCCAAAGGTCCCGGACCAGCGCTTGCACTGGGAGGATAGGCAAGTGTGCCGGCCCTTGGCCCGGCTAAGAATCAGCAGAAGCCAAGCAGGAAACATCTGGGAGACCTAGTGCAAACAGATGTCGGAAAAAGATAAGCGCCCTTGAGTTAGAGTTCAGCCTCCCATCGGAGGGTGATGAGGCTTTGTAGCATCCAGGTGGGCCGTAGCCTTGGA
The DNA here is from genome assembly GCF_040956055.1 of Brachionichthys hirsutus. NCBI lineage: Eukaryota > Metazoa > Chordata > Actinopteri > Lophiiformes > Brachionichthyidae > Brachionichthys > Brachionichthys hirsutus. The sequence continues at coordinate 2,547,230 of NC_090907.1, read as the reverse complement.
TCCAACAGCTTTAAGATCCAAATAATCAAACTTCAGAGTTTTTTTTTTTCTCACACAAGCATCTGCTGGAGGTTGTGAATGTTGTCAGTAACTTGCGCTCCATTGTTCCTGGTCTCATTTTGATCCATTGTCAACTGGTGTCCCACGAGACTCCCCTTTTTATACAATGTTTTTGCATCTCCAGGTCACAATTTACATCATTTCCTGCTATACTTTTAGCATCGTCTGGGCAACAAAAGCCATGCATCAATGGCTTGGCCATTAACCCACATTGCCCATGCTCCCAGCTCATTGTTTTCACCATTCAACAGTGTCAACTACATTGTTAATTTTCAATCATTCATCTAAACACTCGAGGTGGGATTCTCTGAAAAACAAAAGACAAAAGAAAAAAAAATCTGTGTTATTTTGAGCCGAAGTCGTGAAATATCATCGTATCCCGGCCTTTAAACCTTCCCCAAACCGCCGCCGCGAAACAATATCTCCTCGCTTCTCCATCATGGCTGATGATGACTCCGGGTGAGGAGAATAAAACAGAGGAGAAAATAAGCAGATGAATTATGAAGAAATCTGTGTCATTCACGCAGATGAGTCGAAGCCACAAGGGAGAGTTGGTTCCTGTTAATCTATAAAAAGGTCTCTCTTGAGACATCCGATCTAAAGTGGAACTCTCAGATTGTTCTGCAATTAGAGGCTACTGTGCACCGTCAGCCCGGATCCTCATAAAGTCATGAATAATGGAAGGAAAAAAATTAGTCGGAGAAGGCTTGTTGAGTAGATTTCATGTGCGTAATATGAAACGTGCTGTTGAAACGTTAGCATCAGCTTAGGCTGCATTTGAGTCCAATCAGAACCATTGCGAAATAAAAGAAACGTTTGAATTGCGGATTCGGCATTTTAAATCTGTGACTGTTGAATATCGAATATTTGAACATCACCTTCTTTTCTGTGACTGTTGAATATCGAATATTTGAACATCACCTTCAAAAAAATTAAAGATTTCACTGGAAGGCTGTTGGAAATATTTGAAAACAAATATCTAGTCTCTTTCAGATTTTTGCATTCAGCAAGCAGTGAAAACCGTAAAGTTGTAAGGTTTTGTTGTTGACCTCTAATTGTTTGAAGGTCACTTGAGTAATGCGATAGAATATTAGTTGCTTCACATGGAAGGCAAACGTGACTCACATTTCCTTACAGCCTAAATTATACACCCATGTACCCGGAACAATTAAGAGGATTTACTAAACTACCCTCGGGATGACCACTGGCCCAGTGCACAAACAGGAAGTAGAGAAGAGGTCAGCGATTGAAAGGAGGAAGTGCTGGCAAACAGCAACAACACAAGAGGAGGAAATACCCCCCCATTAAAAATAGGAACAGACCCCCGCAGTGTTGTGCTCGGGGTCACGACTGCGGGGAAGGGAGACAATAGGGGAGCAAGGCCGCCGGCCGACCAGCGTAGGTGTGATGTGTCTGTGCGATTGAGATAGTAGAACATTGAGGGTCATTGGAGACGCACAACAACACCAAAGAGCATAAAGAGTTTAGACAATTCTGTCAGGAAAAACAGCAACAGATCCAACACGTCCGATCGCATGAGGCGTCACAGTGCGTGTTTGTCTGTACTGTATATATAATAAATGCATCTGATGGAAAGGGGGGGGGGGGGGGGGTCATCCACCTAAAGCAGCCTGTTAAACCTCCACCCAGTTTCAACATAGCATCATCACAACTACAGCCAGACGCTTCCCAGAGGAAATCCTCAGCAGGAGCAGACACAACAGTATAATTATTATCTCACTTCAATATCTGTCAACGCCGTTTCACACAGGTCGGCTCGGACTGGGAAGAACAGCTCCTCGCTGTAACGTTCCTGACATTCCAAACTGCGGAAGTTTGCAATGTGTTTATTATGAAAACGTATTTCTTCATTTTGTTTATTCCATGCTGAAGCCCAGAACACGGCGGCTCCGGCGACGTTCCGTTTGGTTCGGATACCGACGGCGATGGAAGTCGATGTCCTTGATTTTGTATCCACTCCGATTTTGAGAAAAAAAAAAAAGCACAATTTATTTTGTTTAAAAATGTACATAAAATGCAAATAAATAATAAAAGAAATAAGCACATCACTCTATTTCTGTGAATTTGTTTGTGCATGTCTTTAAAAGTTGCAGGATTAATGGAGAGGAAGAAGAGTCAACTGGAAATGAGAGGGAAGACCGTTTCACCTGTTTGAGGAGAAGGACCGTCCTCAGATAAAAAATGACAAGTGTAATTTTGAAATGGAAGGGCTGAGGGTCTTTAGTCTTGCAACAGATCTTTTGTCAATTACCGCACGTGAATTGACTTTGACAGGGTTAGATGTGGTACATGAGCAGATAATGGAAATTTCTCCGGGCTGAAGGAGGACACACTGTCAAAAAAGATAAATTGGTGGGTCAAAATAAGGGCCTGAAACAAAAGCTGAATATTTAGTTGACAAGCATGCATACATTTGAATGTTTAGAAGTTCACTTTCTCGTCTGCAATCCATCATTTTTGTGAGGAGGGAACAAAATTGATGGCAGTTTGGGAGCAGAATCAAGTAAACACTGCCACCGCCGCCCGCCCCCTCCCTCAGAGCGCAGGTCAGGTTTAATTACCAGCTGAAAAATGCGTTACATGTTGACAAATGCCAGTTTTGCAGTGTGCGCGTATTCTAACGCCATGTTGTCCCAATATCTAGGCACAAACTAGGCGTTGTGCACCGACGGGAGCAAGCTGGAGTCTCTGAGGAGCCCGATAAGCCGTGTGACACGGAGGGGTTTAGGGCAGCATCCAAGGCCTTTCACCTTGGAGCTGTTAACAGTCGGGCCTGTGATCCCGAGGCTCCAGTTAAAGACCCCCTTGGGTTTAGGACTGTAACCAGAGAGTTAGAATAACAGAGTTGGAAAGCTGCACACAGCGGGGCCTCATGTGGCACGGTGGACCCAACCCCACTCCCAGCTCAGGGTCTGGAGAGGGGTCATAGGTTGAGAGAACTTTTCTCCTCTTTCTCCCCTTCTTTCACTCGTTCTCTCTCAAGCATGGCTGCCGGGCAGAAGGTCAGAGGGTGGAGGGCTCCCGGGGGGTCTGGGGTGGGCGAACGTGGTGGCTGAGGTCAAAGGAGCCACCGCCAGGCTGCAAGACTGTTATCGATGAGTACCTTGAATATGCAAAGTCTGCACAGCCAAGCATTCGGACTATGGTCTATTTAGCGTCAAGATTATTTCTTGCTTGCAGCTCCGTTGTTTCTAGAATAACATTTATAGAAAAAAAAAAACTCTGGAAGAAGAAACAAACGTGCAACACTAAGATAAAAATGCAGCACGTCATTAGTTGTTGCGACATTTTCTGAATCTGCCCTTTGACCCAGTTGACTCAAAGGTGTTCGAGACGGCAAAGATCTGATTGGACTGCGTCTACCATGAGAGCTCCCGCATCGGCGCCGCAAACGAGTCGAATGGAAACACTGAAAGGTCAAGTTGGCTGGCGGTTGATTCAGAGCGACGCCACAACTTCATAACCTGATTTTCAACAGCCCCACCCCCCCCACACACCCCCGCCTTCCGCCTGACTGTCTTGTCAACCGAACCGACGAGAGAGCCTCTTTTTTTAATCTCAGAAATTTGCAAGGGGTGGGTAAACAAATGCTACAGTCCCCACGGGCCCACGGCGCCGAGCATTATCTGGTGCTCGTGTCAGCTTTGTGTATTTCTGACCCCCCCTCCCCTCATGCAGATGCAAACACGCACAAGGTGCTTAAACACACACAGCAGCTTGCGACAAAACAATCCAAAAATAACAGGGCACCTGTTGCTCCAACCGCACTGTCTACCATGAAGTCAAATTAGAGCGTTCCCTTGGCAACAGTCGTTTCAATCACAAACCGCAGCAGCGACGTAGAAAACATCTGCACTTAAAACAGCGCTGCGATGTGAGCTCGCCCTAAACAACGGAGTGACATGCGCTCATGCTTTTCTAATTCAACTCGTTACGTCTGAAATTGAATGATGTCTGATGGAAGACCTCCAGGACTCCCTCTCCTTTGTTCGGGGGCGAGAGGAGACCGCTTTTACCATTCGCGGTTGGACGATGTTTGCAAAGACGATTTCAATTACTTCGTTCAACTGTGACCGAAAAAAAGAAAGAGAAAAAAAAGAGGAAGAAAAACTCTGCACCAGCAACTGGTTTGAATGTCAGAGTGAGCAGGCGGTGCTGTTTCCTGTGTCACAGGGGCTCCTCTAGTGGTCACAAGCAGATGATGATGATGAATACATTTATTAGATAGAATGTTAGAGCAGTACAAGTACAGTCAAACAGTAGCATGTATTACAGTACAAGTACAGTCAAACATCCTGTCTAAGAGGAGCATTTCAAAAAAAAGCCCTTGCGTTCTTGTTTCCGTCGAAAGTCCTTCGTACATAATTAATCGACTTGTAACAATACCAATAAAACTAAAAATACATTACTCCATTAATGCAAAATAACAATAAATTAAAAGACACATAATGTGTAAAACTGGCCCCCGGACATGAAGTGACTCAACATGCTGGGATTCAGCGAGAAATCCCACAGCACAAATCATCACGTCACGATAAACTCAACGTGTATCTGCATTCTCTCTTTCTCCACCGCTACGTTAGATCCTTTCGTTCTGCCGTGAGCGAGAAGGAAGGTTTGATAGCAAAGGGATGCGTCGTTTAAGTTGAGAGTTTCTTCGCTGCGTTTATATCTCTAACGGAAAAACGAAGCACTTAAAGCCGTCGCCGCCGATCGATCGGGAATGGGATGGAGGCAATCGCCAGGAATTGGTATAGGATATGCATTGATCCTATCCCAGAGGAAGAAGACGTTGTTAAAAGTTGTGCTGCTAATGTGTTTGTACGCACGTGTTCATGTGAACTGAAGTGGGGGTGTGTGAATACGAGGAGGAGGAGGTCTGCTTCATTTCTTCACAGGAGAAAACCAAATGGGAAACACATGTGTTGCGCTGTGCAGTAGTTTCGGGTGGGTGGTGTCGAGGAGGGCGAGGATGGTGGTGGGTTGGGGGGTGCATTATTTTACTATTGTGAATAAGGGTGTTACTGATGGGAGAGGTTGTGTGTGTGTGTGTGGGGGGGGGGGGGGGGGGTCTGTTTGTAGGGGAGGGGTGGTGGCTGGGAGGGCATGAGAACGTAAACTTCGCCGTAAGTGAGGCGATTTACTCAAGCCTGGGAATACATAGTGAAGTGGGGAGGGGAGGGGAGTAGGCTGGGGTGGGGGGTGGGGGGTAAGTGGAGTCAATTTAAACCATCTTGTCCTCCAAACAAAGTGCTCCCATAAATAAGGACATGTCCTCTTTCTCTTTCTTTCCCTTGTCACCGGTGATGTACCGCTATCTAGCATCTGCCACTCAAAGTGCCCTGACAGTCAATTCTCAGATGAGTCACATGTCAATAAAACCGTTTTACACCCCCCAGCAGACACCTTCTTTATTCTCCATCCATCACCGTCCATTTGAGAGCATCTGCCGAAAGAATGTAAGTCAAATAAGAATGGATATCATGATTTAGTGGTATAATTCTGCTCTTTAATAACTTTAATAAGTAATGTTATTCTTCCATCATATTAACCAATAAGAGTCTGACATGCACGAAGTCTGCGCTTCTTCGGAAGATGCACAATGTTACTCCACCATCAGCTCTTCCTTTGAAGTGTTTTTATTTCACCGCGTCTCCTCCACCATCGCCGCTGCAATAAGATCACGAGAACAAAAGGGACGGAGCATATATACCTCTCCTCTGTGGCTCTCTCAGATTTATACACATTCATAAAAAAAGCAGCCCAAAATGTCTGGCTCGAGGCCCGAAATCCCGTCCTCGTGTTTGGAGCGCCGCCAGGAAAATAATGTCCGACCAACGGAGAACACGTTTAGTTTTTTTTTTTCTTTGATAAAAATGTGCATGTATTACCTTAAATTACAAAGGGCAGGCGGAAGAAGTGAGGGGTGGGGGGGTCTGAAAGGGAGACGCGAAGTAGGAGGAGAGGGGAAGCAGATAGGAAGATGAGAAAACTGGAGGATGAATATGAAGAAGATGGGATTGGAAGGAGAAAGGGGGATGAAGGTCTTGGGAGTTCAGGCGGACACCCTAAAAGGCCTGATGGTCGCTTACCCGCCCCCCCGCCACCCCCCCGAAACGCTGCTCTTCCCTGGCAGCACCTGAATTCTGGGTCTCCTCAGAACTACCTGCCAGGGATTAACCAGAACCTGTTCCTGTTCCCCTTCAGTGTCAGATGACGAGGCGCTCTCTCACACTCTGTCTCTCGCAAGCTCTCTCTCTCACACACACACACACCTACACACACCTACACACTCACACACACGTAAAGGAACGGTGAGAGTCTGTAATATGAACCAGCTGGGGCTTTCAAGGCTGTGCAGCGGGCCAGACAGGCCCATTCATAACCCTCTAGTGAGTTTTAATGAAGGTGGGTTCTGGTGCAACAGTGTGTGTGTGGAGGGAAATGATGAAAGAGTGGGGGGTGGGGGGTGGGGGGGTTGACTCCCTCTTCCTCGCTCTTTCTATACCTTGCAACTAATGAATTTACTGTACCCAAGGCTCTACCGCCCCAGAAGTCCACCTCTCTTTGTTTACAGGCGGCTTCTGAGCTGTTTCGTAGTTTCCCCATCGACTGCACTGAGACGTGAGGCTATCTGGTATTTAAAGTGAAAGGAGCACCAAGATGATGACTTTTACGACACTAGATTGGCATCTCCTTCCCCCCCCCCGCTTCATCTTCTGTGATGCTAATGGCCACGTGGATGCTTTAAGAAGCCCATTCTAGGGGTCTTGCAGAGGCCAACGACGTGCATTACCGAACTAAATCTCGGGTAAGTGTGCTTCAGCGGGGCTGTATATATGCTCACAAGGATGGACGAAGTTATGGCATTATTATTGTGTCATTAAGCCGTCCGTACTTCAGCCATCAAGAGGTTAACACACACATTTTCATGGCGGTGAAGTGCAGGGTCGATGGCGGTGGGTGGGTGTCTGCATGAGCGTATTCCACATCTATTAGGGGTTTTATTTGCCCTTATAAAGATTATACGAGATGCCAAATGATGCGTTTCTCATTTTGCATTTGGTCACCTCCCCTTATTTTTGCTCTCTGGTTGAGCGACGGTGAAGCAATGTCCCGTCACGCCCTGAGGTCAGGCCGATGACCAACAAGCCACCGACTGGAACACATTCCGTCTCCTTTTTAAAACACCACAATGCACACACAAACAAAATATATTTCCTTTATTTCATCGTGTCATGATTTCCCTTTTTTTTGGCACAGTGATTAGCGCTGTCGCGTCACAGCAAGAAGGTACCGGGTTCGAATCACATCTGTGTAGAGTTTGTATGTTTGCCAAAAAACAAGCACTTTAGATGAGTTGATTACTCCAAAATTGTCCATCGTGCATGAGTGTGCTGGCGATACGTCCAGGGTGTACCCCGCCTCTCGCCCATAGCAAGCTGGAATAGACTCCAGCAACTCCCGTGACCCGCAAAGAGGAAAAGCGGCAAGAAAATGGATGGATGGAATTCCTTTTTTTGTTTTAAATCAAAGACACAATATTCCATATTGACTTAACTCCGGCCGTTTGGTTGAACGACGTCCAGATTGTTTACTCTCATTTCAAACGCAACATTTCCAAAACGGCGGCGTTTTGACCGATGGTGTGCTGAAACGAAGTCCACTGCCGAACAGCCAGACGTCTTCATCGGATGCGCCGTGGCTCCCCTCTCCTCGCCACGCCGACGTGCATGTTTTTGTTGGGCAGATGGGGAAGAAATCGGGGAGGGGGGGGGGGTGGGTGTATGTCACAAACCTCCCACGCTCTCCGCTTCAACCCCGGTGGCCGCACAGCCTTTGATTTAACCCACATAATAACCATGTGGGTTTTCAGCTAACCCCAGGAATGCTCATATGAAACAAATAACGCAACACATGACTACATTATGCTGTGTCTTGCTGGCCAGCAGTAATGATCCGGGACATATTTCAGCATCCCAGAAGCTTGACTTAATCTTGCTTTCACCCCCCCGCAAAATGTGGAACAATTGTTTATCCTTCTCCATCATGAGGAGGTGCCATTCAGGGTAATAAATGCGACGCTATCAAGCATCACCTTGCAGGGCAGCGATGAGTCCAGATACTAATAGTTCTACATGTCACTTTACGATGAGCAAATGAGCACAATGACTGACGGATTTAAACATGCCTGTTGCCGCTGCTGCACCGATGCTAGCACCTTTTGGATGCACCAAAATCAGATGCCAACTGACGTGTGTTTGGTGCCCTTTGAATTCTGCCCTCATCTTGTAAAGCTGCTGCACGCCAGGAGGTGAGCTGATAGATTTGTGTCACCCAGGGATTATGGTTTTGTGTGCAGCAGGAAAGCGGTCATCGGGAGTTGAAGAGAAGATTCGCCGGGCTTCCCTCTCTCTCATCGCCGTCTTCGCACCGACCAGCGTTCGCCCTGTGCAAAAATGAAAAACTGCAGGAGCTTCTGAATGGTGCGCTGGGTGATTTCCTGTCTGAGGGTTCTTCTCACAGTCGTAATGCGATCTATCCACCCTCCAGTCCTAAAATATCCCATGCATGAGGTGTGTGTGTGTGTGTGTGTGTGTGTGGGGAGGGGGGGGGGGGGGGTCCAAAGCTTGTGCAGCATTAATGCACCCTGCCCTGCTTCCTTCCTCAGAGGATGCTGGGAGGATGGAGCTGATAGCGGCATAAAGTTAGCTCTGCTGTCAGCAGCTGGGAAGACACAAGGCAAGGCCAAAGGGTTTGTGGGATGCAGGTGATGCTTCTCAAATAACAACATTAAGCCTGTTAATGTTGCTTTCACGTCTCATTTAAAGCGACGTTTCGCAGTTTCAAAGAGGGAAGGGAGTCAAAAATTGAAATCGACACAAATTAGCACAGCTGTAAATTAAACTGACATCCCTCTGTGTTTACTTTTGCAAGAATGTCAGATTTGGGTGCTGTGGTTTCAAAGTTAGCTCTTGCTCTGTGGCTTCAATGTGCACCAGCGCTGCAAAGTGCAGGATGATAACAGATCAACACGTTTAATCATTGCACTGTGTGTCAAAGAGAGAGAGAGAGACAGATAGAAACATAGCGACAGCTGGAAAATAATGGGTTTTATCTGAGAGAAAATGGCCTCCCCTGGATGACGGGGAAATGGAATAGCATCAAAGACCAGGAGTGAGGGTAAAGAGGGAAAAAAGAGATGGCACAGGTTGAAATATCTGACCCTAATAGGCCGATTATTTCCACGAGTGCTTCGTCTCTCCACAAACAGTTCTTTTGGTATTTCAAACAGAGCGGTAGGAGACATTTCACTGGGCGATTATGCTGCAATGTATGTGGCTGGACCGGTATATTCCATTACACCTCACAAAAAGGTGGGCCACAAAACTAACATGCAGGTTCCCTTTGAAGAGGATCCACTCGGGGGGGGGGGGGGGGGGGGACGCACGGACAAGGTCCTCCTGCTCCACAAGGGGCCGAGAGGAATGGGCCTCGATGTTAAAGCTACAAGCAGAGAGAAGGGCGGGAGGCAGATTTTTAAAACAAGAGCGGCCCAATGATGAAATAAATCTGCCCGCAACTTTTTTTGTTTTGTTTCATGAATGTGGAGCTGATTTATTTTCCGTGCAGCTCTGCAAGTTCGTCCTGGAGCCCGAACAGAGCGGGTTCTGTTCACCGCCACGCTCCGCAGCCAGGTGTGGGACAGACGGGCTAAAACAGTTAAAAGTAAACTGAGAGCGGTGGAAATGGCTCCGCTTCAAACTTTGTGGCCTATTCATCGTTGTCTTTTTTCTTTACAGGTTGGACTTTCTGTTACGATCACAGTCTGGCTTCTGTCTCTTGGCTTTGTAGGCACAACTCTGTTTTGTTCGTGAAATGTCAGACCTGCTTGTCTAAACAAGTCGCCCATCATTTTTAGGAGTGCGGTTGAATTTTTCTGAACATTAGGAATAGAAGTGTGTCCTGTTTGGGATAGAAGAGGTTAATTATATCAGATAAAAAAAGTTTAATGAGGGGTGAAGATGTAGAAGATGGGGAGAGTTGTTATAATAAAGGCTTAATTTAGAACCATGCAGGATATCATGCTGACAGAGGCAAGAGATAAAAAAAGATGGTTAAAGAGGGGTGGATGAGAGCGTTAGCTGAGAAGAAAGAACTACAAACAAACAGTGAGTGGGGAAATATCATAAACAGATCTACTGAGACTAACGAGCAATGTCAATATGAAAAATGCCAAGCACAAGTACATGAACCCTTGCAGGAATGCCCCCCCCCCCCCATAGCCCCCCCGCCCTACAAGAGTAACCTCTAGTTTATGAGGACAAGCAAGAACGGGCCATGGATGGGGCCTTGGGGGACGCCAGTAAGTACAATCAGTTCTGTTAAGTATTTTAATGTTCTACCCTCCCACTGTCCTTTCTATCAGGCACCAGTGCATCCATCTCACTCGACCGATGGGCCCATGAAAAGGGAGGTGGAAGCATCCGATCAGAAACACGATGAAGAACGTTATGCTGATGGATGCCTTACGTTCAACTGAAGTGGACCTGATGTGTTACAGCTGATGTCTTTCTCACATTCGCATCAGTTTTTGGCAAAACTGAACACCACACCTGAAATATGGAAGGTTATATTTCAGGTATTGTGACATAGGGGGGCGTTGCCTTTTCAAATATTGAAGACCACAGTTATATGTCTCAAGGGGCCAACACAACAATCCCAAACGTCTAGGAGCAAGACAACGAAAGGTTGACGGCATCTTTTAACCTCCGTTACTTATGCTCGAAGCTCATAATCAAAAGTGATGAACTTCTTCTACATTCATGCAATCCCGAATGCGGGTTGGCAGGTTTTCAAATATGCTTTGGAGATGGAGCACACTGCCATTGCGGGTCGTCTCCGCTGTTTTCAGCAAATTAACCAAACAAGATTAAATAGTGCCAAATTAAACAGAGTTGTGCTCCTCGTAGGCTCCTGGATCTGTCTGTGGCATGTGACTCTGAATGGAGGATAACTTTTTTAACGGCTTACTGCTGCCCTCTGTCACAAACCGGCAGCCACTGCAGCGAGATGAGGCAAAAAATATATATAAACAGGCAATAGAAGCAGAACCTCCAAACTGTTACAGACGATTCAGGACATAAACCACAAGCAATAAAACGTCAATCATTTTTGGAATACCATTTCAGTTAGTGACAGTCGTCCACCCCCCACCCCTCCTCCAATGTCGGCCTGTGAGTCTGCTTCCAGGAATGCGACTGCCTACGCAGCACTTCTGCGTCCCAATGTGCGTTTCATTTGGGCTCTCTGTCTCACACACACACACACACACATGTGGCTAAAAGATGTGGCCCGCCGCTCCAACAGAAACAGACCGAGATCCAGCAAAGTCCTATAATGTGCACCTCAGTGGAACGTGCCGCGCTGACACCAAACAGGTGCCAGGCTGGGCCACGTGTGTGAAAATGTAACACACATTCTTCAGAAGCTCTGTCGCAATGAGCCTGCGCTGAATCGGGCCCGTTGGATGACCACAGGGTCATAAAGACACACACGCACACGGTGGATTGTGTGTTTGTATTTCTATGCAAGTTGTAAACCGATGCTCTTTCATGTTGTTGCTATCTGAGGCCTGGTCAGGTCGTCTCTAATGGTTTCATCCAGAGGGAGCCGGAACAGAGGGAGTGGTCATTCCACAGATCTGGGTGTAGCGTGACTTTTTTTGGGGAGGATTCAGACAAATCTCTTCGGCCGAATTCACCAGACAGACAGTCTGTAAATATTAGACCCACTTAGCATGGTATGTTTGCACCCACGCGTGTGTGTGTGTGTGTTTGTGCGTGTGTGTTGTTGTCGCATAGGTCGGTGTCTGTTGGAGAAAACAACATGGCCGTACATAGTGACGCGCAAAGACCAGATTCTCTATTTAGATTGGTGGACTCAAGCTAAATTGTGTATGCTGGAGTGTAATAGTCAAGCCCCCGCAGCGCCGTCTATGTTTGCCTTACCGCCGCCTTGCTTACAGCCGCTGGGACGAGAAAATCAATCAAAGATTTAAGGAAACTCGACCCTCTCGAAGATGAGGACCAAAATAAGCAGGTGCCCCCCTCCTTACACACACACACACACACACACACACAGGCCAAAGTACAATTCAAACATTCAACCGTGTTTCGGTTTGCTTCGGATTGTTTGGACTTTTCCATCAAGTAGAAGTTGTAAAAATAGAAAAGAAAAAGAAAGCCATAGCAGCAAAGGAAGGACAGGAAGAGATGAGGGTTGTTAAATAGTGGCATGGCCCGACGAGGAATCAGAACATCTACTTGTTGCCCTTCCATATGGTTATGAAGTTTACGAGAAGGAAGGAGAATTAAAAACTAGGTGCTTCGTCGTCTTGAACTTCCGGTTGAAAATGTCTGTCGTAATTAAGACTGGCTCATGGACGGGGTTTTATTCAGGACAGACAAGGTCCCAGAAGAGACGTTAGACTGGTAGGACTGAAAATAATTTATGCATCTCATGTCACTGTGACGGATGACGTCTGTCTCCTGGCTGCACGGGCTCAAGGGTCGAAGGGTCAGGCAGGGTTTGCGCCTTAGAGTGCTCTCACGCTATCCTCCTATATTACTCCAAAGTGATGTTTCACTGCTTTGTCTTAGAGCAGAAGGGATACGGTGACGAGTTCTAATCGAGGTCATCCTTTCCACATCGCTGTCATCTTTATATTCGCTTCGGCGCAGCAGCAAAAGATGGCGAGGGAGAGACGAAGGCTGGCGCTCCCAACTTACAGCGGCCTGCTGGACAGATGCACTCCCAGCAGCTGGATCACAGATACTGTACAATGAAATTTCAGATCGTTCTGTACATACCGCCAACATCTGCTTCCAGTTAATGTCAGACGATTCTTAAAAAGAAAAACTAAAACCCAACCACGGATTAACCGATCGCTCTCGGCCTATTGAGCGGTAATGTTAGGCTCTGTGGATGAAACGCTACAAACAAGGAGGACAGAAAGAGCTAGTTTTCAAGTGGTTTTTAACTGAAGTGAAGTTTTAACCCATCTGGATGTGTGCTTTTTGAAGAGTGAAGGGGGGGTGGCGGTTGTTACTCCCCAGGGATGCAGCTTTTTTGTTTGTGTGGTTTCTCTCCCGCTGCATTACTTTATGTGGAGTTGTACAAGGAATAATATACGGGGGTCAAAGATGTCGGGACTGACGGCATCATTCACTGCGATACCCACCAGCCACCGGCTCCCTCCGTTCATCCCAAGGGGGGGTTCTCCTCTTACCTGCTAATGCCTCCCAGCCTCCCGGCCTTTTGGGTCGAACATAATTTTGCGAGGTTTGGGGTTTCGCCTTTTTTTTTGTTGCCAATTTTCTCACACTGCTTGGAAACTTGGTCATTTAAGCATGTGCAGACAGGCAGCTCTACTTTCACCTGGGGGGGGGGGGTCACAACTCCAGGGTACAGCGCAGATGGCGGACGTAACAACAGACACCTGAGAAGTCAAATCTGACTGGAGATAACATATAAAAACAATTATCTTTCGTATTGATTTCCTGCTGGATGCGGTCGGCTGAGGTAATTATTGATCTCGGAGGATCACCTGTAAATACTTGAGATCCCCACAGGTGCCACGGAGCACCTAAAGCCGATGAAGGTTGACGCTGGGTGGCTCGAAAAAAACGCAGTCAAGCAAATTCAATATTCTTCAGGCTGCGCTTCGGGACTGAACGACGGCCATCTGTGTTCGTTTTCGATCCTGCCGGCATCCTGTACAGTTGGACTCTCGCAGACACGCACAGCAATCCATCAGCTTGCAGCGTCATGGCTTTCATTAATGGAAGACATGCTAACGGGCTGGGGCACATCGCCACAGGGAAGCCAGTCGGTTGTGGTGATGTGGCCTCTTGGGCGTGGGGCGTGACTAATTTATCCAGACTGCGACACGTCGTCCTCGCTCGCCGTGGAGCTCAAAGTATTCCAGTGACTCTGCCGCGCTTTCGCGAAAGACTCCATTCGTCCTTGTTAAAACTTTTGCTCCACTTTGTCGCTCTCCAGTTCCGTTTTGAAAATCCGTGCAGGTTTGTTGTTTAAACTTTGCAAAGTCGCCTCAAATCCCCCCCCCCCCCAAAGATAACCGCGGAATATCCACGGTCTGCAACCACGAAATCCAGCTTCGTCAGGGAGGCCACATGTCATCGAGCACGACTGACAAGCGTTCTGGAGCTCATGTCTGTGCAAATGCGCTAACATGATGCGGTTTTGCAGCCCAGTAAAAAGCCAGTTTTAAGCCGCCTGATTGATACTGGCAAGCAGCGCGCTGCAACCCTCAAACGGCTGCGCGCAGACTTTCACCTCTGCTTCGCTCCCAGCAGCTGTTTCCTGCCTCCAAACTGCTAAAACAGTTGCGTTGCAGGACCAGAGCTGGGCCGACACGAACCCGAGCCTCGCACACATATGTAGAAACACACATCCATCACAGCACACTCGCCACAGCCTCACTGTAGACTGCTACTGGGCAACTTGCAGCATTTCCTGTTTGAGATCGGTCATTTCCTCTTTCCTTCCTGCTCGGAGAGGGCTCGGCCTTCGCCGAGGTTGACGTTCTGGAGGGATGAGAAGAAGACGAGGTCGCCACGTCAACCTTTACTCTCCCTCACACACACACATACAACTTATGTAGTTGGTTATTTCTTTTTTTTTGGTTCTTTTATAGATCCAGTTGCAGAATCTGTGTACCCGCTGTGACTTTGAAAACCACACATCAGTCCCAGGTTGCACATTTGGTTGAATTCCCATCTGGGAAGAATGAGGTCTTGTGAAAGTATGGGACTCGTATAATGCTAAATAGGGGATGAGGGCAGTATGAATGGATGAGAAACAGGCTTGTGAAAGGAAATATGTTGTAAAAAAAAAAAAAGAAAATATAGAAACATTACATTATCTGTGTCATACTCCCCTCTCTGTCTGTGATGATGAATTCAAATAACTCCTAATCATCAGGTTTATCACAAGAGACTGTAAAAACTGTTTAGAGACAACCCCACAATGAATACTGTTTGAGGAGAGCAACATTTTCCCGAGGAACACAAGAGAACACTTCAAAGTGGTCCCAAATGGGCCGACTCATAAATGGTTTGCCCCACAAGTGTGCTCGGCGCAATCGTTCCCTGCTAGCAGATTATTTGTGACCATTATCCCGATGCCAGATACGGCTCGCTACGGTCGGCACAATCACCCGTCCCCATCAGCCGGCTCTGTTTATCCGTAATTGCAATTTGGAAAGAACTTTGTGGAGATTAGGCACAAGGAGTGGCCGGACTGAGAGCCGGCCCAGCCCTAAACAAGGGAGCAGTGTTTGGGTCAAGCTTGCACGAGGTCCCACTGAGAGAGAGAGAGAGAGAGAGAGAGTTAGAGGGTTAGAGGGTTAGACAGAGGAAGGAAGGAAGGAGGGAAGGAAGGAAGGAATACAAACACACAGCTGTTTCCTCATTAATCACACAACTCAATCTGAACACATTCAGGAAGTGCTCATGATTCTTCTTCCTCTTTTTCTTCCGGCTTGTCCCATCAGGGGTCATCACAGCAAATCAGCCTTCTCCACTTCACCATGTCCTTTGCATCGTCCTCCCCAACAGCATCCTTCTATCGATATAGTCCCTGTCTCTCTGTGCTGCTGTTGCTGTTGCTATTTTGCACTACTGCTTGTGATTCTCACTCTCTTTGTGTATATATATATTGTTTTAGTTTTTGTTTTTGATTATGTTTTTAAAATTTTCCGATGTGTGCCTTAAGCCGTGGGCCTTCACACGATTTTATTATGTTCGCATAATGATAATAAAGTTTCTTGAATCTTGAATCTCCTCTGGACATGTCCAAACCATCAAAGTCTGGCATCTCTGACTTCATCTCCAAAACGTTATTATCACATTTCTAATCCTAGACGTAGCTCAGCTCAGCGTGGAGAGAGCCGAAGGGGTTCTCCAGGACAACGTCCTGCATCCTCATCGCCCTTTATTGGCCGAGACGGTACCAATCGCAGAGTCGACTTTCCTACCAAGGTTGTGAATCCTGTGAGAGTCGCTAGCACTGAGATTTCCACTGCTGCAAACCACAGCAAGGGTCTGGGGAGGGGGGTGTAAGGGTTGCTGAGCCTTCCCCATGGAGGCGCCTCCTCAGGCACCCTCTTGAAGATGGCCTGAGATTGTTCAAGGACCTTCCACCACCACTTCTGCCTCATTCCCTAAGATATTTGGCGTCCTGTTCCTGCAGGAAGTCGATCACCCGCCCCAGGAAGTTCCCCACCAGGATGCTGCACCCCTCTGCCTCCTCTGCAATAAACTAAGGAGTGGTTAAAGCTGATCTTCTGATCTTCCGGTGTGGAAGAATGTACCTGAGGTGGCGCAGAAGAAGTGGAGCCACATGAGAACCCAAACACAAGGATCGAATTGATCCGTCATTATCATCCAATCTCGTTTTGAAGACGACACCGCCAGCTTTTATTTTATGCACATGTGACTTTAAACCCAGCAAATATCCCCTCTAAGACGAGAAACACTCCCTTTCACATTCACACACCATCTCACACACTTTTGCATGACAGACAGACACACACACACATGCACCAATGACATTGTCTTCCCTTCTCACACAACAAATGCTGTTTGTATTTTGACCTTCACATTTGAACATTGCTGCTTTAGTAAAACACAAACGCATATTAAAACGCTGTAATCTGGTTCGGACAGAGAGTGTGAGAGAGAGATTAGTGAGGGTTGGAGCGAAAGCGATGGACCGGCAGCACAACTCTCAGCGCATCGCTCCGTTTGCACATCCCTTCAAAGATAGTGAAATTGGGTGTTACCCAGATTTATGTCCCCAATGACGTGCCTTCATTTCTCCCACTATTCAGTCCATGCGCCTGTGGAGAAAAGGGCATATAAGGGCCTGGGGTGACATCTAGTGGACACATGTGGTTCCTGCATGGTCCTGCAATCACCCAAAGCTTTGATTTGGGTGATTGTGTGGCGTGTTGAGAGACGTCGCAGCGCATTAGAGCTCCAGATGGTATGAAAAACCTGCTGGATTTGAGGGTAAAAAGCTCCAAAATGCAATCAATGATGATTTTGACAGCGTTTTCGCTCCTCTGCTATTCGCACAATACTTCCACCTAACATCTGTTTAATATGTAAACAGATGCACAAAAGCCATTTGACGAATGTTAATTCTGGCATTAGGCTTTACATTAGAAGTTTAGTTCTACACGAGTGACAGCTTCACGCTGTCCTGCTGTAAAACACATGGACGGCTGAGACATCACACACCGCAGCTTCACTCAGAACTGAACCCAATGTCCATTACCTCCCATAAAAAACACCCATTTAGAACGATGCTCCAGCCGCTGCAGTCGCGTTCGACACCTTTCTGGCAGGTCTTCGCAAATGACAGATTGAAATGGCTTTTTATTTCGATCTATTTAGAACTTTTAAATGTTACCATGCTGACATGCTGAGGTGGATGACGTGCGTTAGACTTGCCCCGTGCACGATTGGAAGCGGAGACATCTGCAAACATCAGCGTTTCATCAGATGTATATACGTTTCAATATCGAGCGCAGGAAGAGAGGTCATTGCTGCCATTAGTTTGTTCTGGATGTAACTGGAAAGTAGTTGAGACGTGACCAATACAAAAATAAAAATACAAAATAGAATTCATCAAAGCATATGAGGTATAGGAGGACAAGGAGGAGATACATGGACGTGGCGAGGGAGGACATGAGAGTGTGGCTGGTGTTGGGGAGGACGTTGCAAAGGACAGGGTGAAGTGGAGACAGCCCGGTTGCCGAGGCGACCCCTGACGGGACAAGCCGAAAGAAAGAGACGAAGAATATGAGGTAGACTCTGTTCTCAGGGTGCAATCCAATCTCAAATATATCGTTGAATGTTGGATTTATTTTAGTCCAGTGAGAACTCAGATATTCATACACACATGGTGCATTTAATCCCCCCCCTCCCCCCTCCAGCCCTATAGAAAGCTCCCATATTTCATCATTGAGCCTAAACCCCGGAGCTCAAGGGGTTACAGGCTATAGAACCGATTCTGAGTCAAGCTGTGCCAGCTTTTTACGATGTTTGACTTTTTGTCCCCAATGCGCCGAGAAAAATCCTTCCTACGGCCCTAGAAAACACACACACACACAATTAATCAATGTAACGTGAACTTTCTGTCTTCCTCACACCTAAAAATCAATTTCATGTCAAGTTATGCTTCAATGCCAAACCAAAGCAAAACAAACAACGGAAAGACATCAGCGGCTTGCAAAGTCAAATAAATCACCCTTATCAGTTTCCGACAGAGGGAACCAGTGAATCATCCCGCCGCCAAACAAGACCTTGTTTTTGCACTTTTAATTAGACATTCACCTTTTAAAAAGTCATCAGTTAGCGGCCGTGTGGCCTTGAAACTTCCAAAACAAGAATAACGTGGCGGGGTTGGCGGGACGAAACGCTGACATCTGTCCCACCGGTGCTCACAAAGGACATATGTGAGGGTTTCATAGATTCACCGTGTCAGAGACAGTGGAAGCAATGCAGAGCCTTCAGGCCGTTTGGACGTCCGGGTGCTTTTAATACTGCATCAGGCTGCTTCCTGTTGGCTGCGCACCGCCTCAGGCCATCCTGTCCACCGCCCGATCTCATTCGCCATTTTACCATTACATGCTGCCCACCACTATTAAGATTCTATTTGTGGTGAAGACTTCTTTTTTGGCTTTCAGCTTTTCTTTTCTACCTTTTTGCTGTCATTGTCTGGACTGTGGAACAACGATAAAACTCCAAGACACAAATCCCCGGAGAAACATGGTGCTTTTATTTTCTAAATACATTTAAAAAAGGAGGAATATTTTCAGCCCTCTTGCTTGCAGTGCACTTCAATGTTTCTCCACACATCCTCCTCCTCCATTCGCATCCCGTATAGGCTTTGCCCTCTCCAGCCATCCCTCGTGCCACTCCATCCTGTCTGCGGGCTGCCAGGCACAGATAGCGCTTCTTGGCAGGGAGTCGCAGCGCTGTCCTTTGCCTCGCTGAGTGGGAGTCCAGGAAGCTGTGTGCAAGCCATGTGGCTCGAACAATAAGCCAAGGAGGGGAAGCGATTGGTATGGAAATGAAAAATAAAAAGAGTCGGAGACAAAACTGAAGAAGAACAATTGGCCCCTCTGAGCTCACTGAGTATTATTCATTAAAATGAGAAGACAATCTTTGACCTTTGCTCAACACCAGGTAGATTAAGTGTTCTCAATTTCACATGTAGGGTAAAATATATTTAAGTGGTGCTTTTCGACTCAAATTCAGGCGTATGGCGTTGCAAATCGGCTTTTGTGACATCAGTTCCTCCAGTTCTCCTCATGAATCCTTTCCCTCTTCAAGATGTGGATTTTCTTTACCCTGCAGATTCAGCGGTGCCGCTCCACTGATCTACAGGTGGCAGGAACAAACCTGCCTGCTAATGAGCGCGGATTAAGCGGCCCTTGAATTAGAATGCTTAAGAAATCTGCTTCACAAAGGTTTTTGGCTGCAGAAAATACATTCAAGCCGTTTGGAGCTGGAGGACGCACACAGTGCGTTTTGATTAGACTTTTAAATCAGCATGTTGCCGCACTGAAATCTGCCGTCTTTACATCTCCTGCCTCGGGATGTCTCCTTTGTCTGCTTGCTGATTGTTCACAACAAAGATTATCTCTATTCTGTTAGAAGTGCGGCTGCACAAGCGGCCATCGCCAGTTCCGCATTCCATTTTGATTTGCAGTCAGACGTTAATCGTGCACATCCATGTGGTGAACTTCTTTTTCGCAAATCACAACCTCCCTTCTCGCCGCGCCCTCGCCCCGTTCTCCGTGCCCGTCCAGTGATTTGCTTTTCGTCCGGTCTGATGTTTTGGAGACGCTGGGCTCCATATGCCGGATGGATCATTGAAGGATGTGAGACAGTGCGACGGATGTCTGGTTGCAGTGTTGTCTACATTTGTACATGTGACACGGCAGAAACGATGCATCACTGCAACCAATGTTTAAGATCACACAATCACTTCATGCTTACATCCCCCTCCAGATGCTATTAGACCATTCCTGTAGCACGATTTACTCATTGAGTGCCTCAGCCATTTGCCACCTTTGATTTCCACTTCAGCCCCGACACTTTTTAAGAGGGTTCATTTTCTTGCCACTCTGAGAACTTCCAAATGCATAAGAAAGTCACACTTCGGCGCTTCGAAGTTCAACTTTTCGTTTGTCAGAGTTTCACGCCCATCAAACCCAATATCTTATATTCTCATCAACACACTTCAATTTAATGCAAATACTCATCCGGCCTCAATCTTTTATCGCTCTTAAGAAAAGGCCAAACAAACAAGCAGAGGATGAGAGGATCGGGGAGCTGCTTTAAACCGGACCAGAGAGGCGGCTAATCATAATCCCTGAACTGAGACTGAATTTAACACACCTATCAAAACCCATTTAGGATCAGAGGCCAGTGGTCCAACAATTTCACTATCTGTGAGCTCCCCCTCCCCCTTTATTTCTCTGCAAATCTTCTTTCTTTCAGGGGAAGAAAACCGATAAATGAAAGCCAAATACACACGGATAATACTCGGCATCGCCCCAAGGAGGAAATTATTATATTTGAAGTTACGAAAGTGTTTCCTGAAGCAAAGGAAATGCACCAGTTTTCTAGGCCTGTGTCTTGATCTAAGAAAAACACAAGTAAGACGCGATACTGGCAGAAAGACAAACACACCCTCTCCGCAAGCCTTCCTTTCGTTTCCCAGCTCCATGTGTGTTGCGATTTACGGTCGACTATTTCAAAGGAGGGTAGAATGTTTTACACAACAGAGAAAGTGGAGCAAAAATTCCAAGACGCTCCTTCTGGCCAGAGACATGACGGGAGGAAATTGCATTGATTTAAGCTCAGCTTCTTTTGGCATCTGTCCGCCTTCTCCGTTTTGCTTTCCTGAAATGAGGGCGTTTGTTCCGCAGCCGCCGGTTTAGATGCCGCATCTAAGTTGTTTTTCTTTGTCCCTCATTATATCCACGGTGAGCTGGATGAGGGGAAGTGAGTGGCAGCATCTTGATGCCTCATAAGGAAAGAAAGACAAAAAAAAAAAAACGTTGACTTCAATCGTCTGTTTTTGTGGAACGGACTTAAAAAACATCCGCCTCCTTTCGAAGTAATGAATAAAAGAAGAGTGTGTACAATTATGAAGGAAAACTTTGTGTAAATGGGTGAACGCTGGCAGCACGAGTCACTGGCGGCTGGGGGTAGAAATGGAAGCCTAATTGAGCGAGCTGGCGGTAATGAATCACTCTGTTTTAATGAAAATCTGTCAAACTAATTACATCTATCTCCTCCCACATTTACTGCAGCTTCCACCAATGAGTTTTTTGAGAAGCCGAGCTCGCAACCGCATAGTCTACCAGAAATTATATTTAGACAAACCATTTGCGACGTTAAGCATGTTTAAAATGGGTGTGTGTTTTCTATTAACGCGGCGAGGAAATAATGACAAAAAACTCCCCTGACCTAAAAGTAACTCAAATCCCTGAAAGAGCTTCTGGATTGTGTTACTGTCAGAGAGAAATATAGCAAATGCAACATCTCATCAATGATGTTGTCTCGACATCCTCAGACTGTCAGACCTGCAGCGTGAAGGCGAGGAGGAGCGAGCAATCAGATGAACAGTAATTAGCGCGCTCGCTCTTTAACCCTGGAAATAGCATCTTATCCTGAATTGACATTTAACATTAGAAGCATATATATATATATATATATACATGCAAACACACAGCTGTAATCCCCAATGCTGCAGATGCAAAGTGTACATTTTGTGTTTAATAACCATTATGGAACACTATTAAAGCACGGACTGAGTGACATTTAAAAGTCCTCCTCTGTGGATTTTATTTATAACTGATGTTTCCACTGCCCCCCCCCCCCCCCCCCCCCCTCTATTTCTTCACAGCTTTGGAATCCTCCCTGTAAGAAAACAGATCTGCGCTTCAGTTTAGGATGATTGATGGCTGCCTCCCTGCAGAGCGTGCATAGCATGAACCAGTTTCCACAGTCTCTGAGGTAATCGCCTAATTCCTCCGTGGCCTTTCAATTGCCGCAAAGCAAAAAAAAAAAAGCAGCAAAAGCATGCCACAGGGCTTGTTTCATCATGACCGGCACATTCCGCTATTAACCAGGCGGCCCAGTGCAGGTTGTGTACTGTGAAAACCACCAAAGCAGGAACGCTTGGAGCAAATGCATGGATTTAACAGCTGGCTAAACAAAAGGCAAACAAAGTGTTGTTGTTTTTCAAATGAGGAAAGTTTTCTGGCTCCCGTCAAATTAAACGGTTGCAATTATTCATTTTACACTTATAGAACTGAGAGGCGCTGATGTGAGGTTGGCTCGAGACTCTCTTCCCGGCGTCCCGGCTGAAACCGGAGCTTTCTGCTGCTACAACAGGACATGTCTCCAAACATACTGGAACAGTTAGGGTGGCCTTGATCCCCGTCACCTCTTGGCCTTGCGCTCGAAGCGGCGCCCCGCCTGCGGAGAGACGAAGTGGGATTGGACATTCATGATGCTTTAGCAGAAATGGCTGCAACCCAAAAAGCAGCAGCTCCGTGTGTCAGGAGTTAAGCTCCTCCCACCTCGCCTCGTTTCTACCTCCAGTGACCTCCTGGTGCGGCCTCCTGTACGCAGACACAGAGAGGAGGTTTCACAGGAAGGGAGGAGGAAGGCGAGGCGGTGGTTTGCTGCGTGGGGATAGCACAGCGGTCGGGAGAGTGATTCAGGCCTGTCATCTTGAGGCGTGAGTGAAAGCCGCGACAGTCAGAGGAGCCGACGTCGACTCAAAGACTCTCGGTTTCATGTCAAGCCAGCAGCTCTCCGCTCCGCCGGCTCCTCTGGCTGCGTACCTGCCTTCAAGCCGTCCGCTGTCTGTCCAGATCCAGCCCGCTCAGACTCCCTCCCACTCTGTTTCTCCATTGTTGCCGCTGCGACATTTCCCCCCCTTCCGTTTGATTGACAGATTTCATGTCACCGTGGAGGAAGGGAAAAAAGAAAAGACAGTTTCCCTCTTTACCGTTCTTTGCCTCCTTCTCTTTCAGTCCATGTTCTTTTCCTCTTCTGCTTTTCCGTCTGCCTCCTGTTCTCGACTTATTCGTCCAAGCAGTCTAGATTTCCTTTCCTCAGGTTATAATAGCTAGACTGTGAAATCGCCCGGCTCTCCGCGCCCCACCCTTCATCCCTGTGTCCTTCTTTCCCCTTCCACTCCCTACAGCATCCCTCTCCTTCCTCTGACCCCCCCCCCCCCCTCATTATGCTACTCATCGCCTATCTTTAATATTTATGGAATCAAAGCCTGAGAGGTGGGCGGGGGGGACAGAGGGCTTTACCTCACCGATATGATTCCTCGAGCGTCGTCAGGATCCAAACGAGGTGAGGTGAGGGTTGCAAGGTTGAGGCTGCGAGGCGGCAACCCTGCAGAGCACAACAGCGGATATCCAATCCCCTTCAAGCCCCCATACTGAAGTGATTAGGCCACAGGAAGCCAAACCTGACATTGCTGACACTAGCCCCCCCCCCCCACTACCACCACATCCTGGCTCAATATCGACCCAGACCACACGACACCACCTTTCCGCGCCGACACCCGACTCGCCGTGGCGACCGCAAGGCTCATCTGCATATTCTGATACCCAGGGGATGGAGAAGCAGAAGACGAGGGGACTCTCAAGTAAATAGAGATTAGAGAGATTAAAAATTATAATAATAATAATAATAAAAGGATGTGGCGCCTGCTTTTTTGTTTTTCTGACTCATGGAGTGATGGCAAAAAAAGGAAAAAGAAGTGCGTCCTGCTGGTTTAAGCGGGATCAGCTCTGCAGGTGCTTCGTTTTGCGCGAACTCGTATCACATGGATCAAGATATCTGACAATCAAGTCGCGTTCGCTTCCAGAATTTCTTATTTATCAAGGATATAAAAGGGGAATTAAGATTATTTCAGTCAAAGTTGCCCCTTGAAACCATAAAGAGGAGGAAGCACACAGGTTTCTTCATTTCGTCCAGTGCATTGCATCATGGGAACACAGTATGGGATGTAATCGTGTTGGAGCAGTGTGCGTTCATAAAAGAACACTACTGCCCTCTTGTGGTCGGGGTGGAAAGGGCAACAATTGAGAGCTTGCAAATATGCTGGATTTAATTTTGACTTAAATCCACAAAAAACTGGGGCAAAAAAAGTTCTCACTCCAAACAAAAACAACAGTCAAAACAAACTTTTGTTTTTTCTTTGTGTAGAACTTGCTTTATTAGCGCCTTAAATCAACAGCAGCAGCAACAATACTTTGGGCTTCTATTTACACACGAGAGCACGAGACACAAATATGGCTCATCTCCTGCTTTACATTTTCACAACATCTAACAATTAAAATTTAAACTGTGCGTCCCTCGGCCACTTAAATGTTATGAGCTTATTTTTATTACATTCAGGTTAAATTAGGCGAGTTAAGGCACATTAATATTCATGAGCCCTCAATAGCTCTGAACCCCTATGCAACCCAAGCTCCACATATTTCATTTTAGCAGTTATTTTCTCTCTCTCTCTCTTTATTTTTTTTTTAAGTAGTGATTGCTCTCTGTTTGACTCTTGTCTCTGGAGAAAGTGTTCCATTTCAATAATGCAGAAGTGAAACCATCGCTGTTTTTTAAAAAAAGGGAGTCTCGCCGAATACTCCAGGGAGCGTGGGAATAATGAAAACACTGAAAGTGCCAGCGAGGACTACAAACTCCAGTTAAGAAGAAAGGGAAACGGAAATCAATGGCAGGATATGCTGATTTTTTTGACAGCTCGACACGCAAGCGATCTACTGGGAGTTTGCCCTCCGTTGTCTTTGTCAGGTTAAAATAACAACTGAGCGGGGGAATATAAAATACAGCCCTGATGCGAGACCACAACATCACACCTACTTAGTTTTGTGTGAAGGTATTCCAAAACAGTCAATACAGAAGGCGGTGCATTTCAAGCAAGGTCGGCTCGCCCGAGGCATGGCCATATCTATAAGTGGACGGCTACCGACCTGAGGAATTACTTTCAAGCTAAACGCTGCATTATTTAAAAGCTGCACTCGATGCTTCACGCGCAGATGAACGCCTCGTTTTGACGACACTTGAGGATCTTGAGCAAAATCTCCATTTTGTGGGCGTCTTTCTTGAAGCAGCTGAACAGGGTGTAGTCTCTCATGATGGACTCCAGCAGATCAGGCTGCACGTTATAGACGAAGAGGTTCTGCTCGCTGTGTGCGGAAGTCTCCGTCGCCTCATTCAACATCTGCACGGCGACATTTCAGGATAAACCAGAGGTGAAAAGTTAGAAAGAGTCTCGAAAAATATCATAAATGCAGGGGTGAGGTTGGACTGACCTTCTTGATGAGAACCACCACACCTTGCTCCAGACTGTTCAGTTTGTCGGACACCCACTTGGTGTTGTTGAGCAGAATGTCTGGAGCTTCGTCGTAGGTCTCCAGTGTGGCGTGCAGGTAGACCAGAGGCCTGATCCACGACTGGACCAGCATCAGGACGGAGTGGAGCAACCATTTGTCCTGCAGCGCATACAGGTCAATGACTGACATGGAACTACTGACCAGACGGATTAGGATGAGGTGCGACAGGAAGCTGCGTGGAACATGACGTTTGCAGGTGACATTGTGATCTGCAGCAACAGCAGGGAGCAGGTAGAGGAGAATTTAGAGAAGTGGAGGCATGCTCTAGAAAAGAGAGGGATGAAGAAGTGGAGGAAAGAGGAAAGTACCAGATGTGCTCTCTGATAGGAGAGCGAGGATAAAAGGTCAGTTGTGAGGCCAGCCATGATGGACGGCTTAGAGACGGTGGCTCTGAGGAAAAGACAGGAGGCGGAGCTCGAAGTGGCGGAGATGAAGATGCTGAGGTTAGAAATGAGGCAATAAGAAGGAGAGTGAAGGTTAGGCTTTGTCCCGATACCAATTCACCTCCTTTGCCCTACCCCTTCATTTTGCATGTTCCCATGTCATGTAGTCATGTGTTCTGTTTCTTTAGGGGATTGAGGGGAAGCAATCATTTGAACCTCCACATGTTCTTCCAGATTAAGTGGTCTCAGATGCAAATAAATGCATAGAAGGTAGCATGCAGTGGAAAACTTCCTGTATATTTGTAAATAATCAAGAAAAATGTTTCATAGGAATATCAGATTAACTTTGCTGCAACGGATCAGAACTCATGTAATACTGCAATTAACAGAAGCAGTCTAAAATAGAACAAAGATCTTAACAACAGCAGGGCTTCTGATCAGGGAGTTCAGGGACTTGAAAAGGTTGAAATGTCTCGGCGAAACAGTCGGGCTTCCTTAAACTCCCCTGAGCTGAACAGACTCCACAGCCAGCGCGGTGACCGCCATGCAAATGGCCCATAAACTGCAGAAGAGGCTCCGTCTCCGAGGAAAGGGCAGAGGGTGAATAAAGGAGAGCCTCGCAGTCGTGAAGCTCTCATTAAGAGTGATGACATGACTCCTTGTCTTCATGTCTGTTAGCTGAAGGAGGATTGTTGTAAAACTCCCCAGTAATAACATTACAGTTCACATCAGTCCAATCAGCCTTTCATATTTGGCTCCGGTTTAGTTTCCAAACCGATTGCGTTTTTGGCCTGACAAGCTGCATCCCGTTAGCCAGAAGTCAAACCCTCTGCAGCCACAGATAAATGTTTGGAATGTCATACAGGGAAGAGTGTTCACGAAACCCAAGGGCAATTAGTGCTAATAATCATCTAGCAGCTGAGGGGACAGCGTCGTATGGATGGGACGGTTCGCCGGCGCACTTTAACCGGAGTTCTAAAGTCCTCTTTGAATCAGCCGGATTTTCCGACTGATTCAGCTCCAGTCGAACGTAGGGAGGCGAGCAGGTCAACGCAAATCCAGAGCAGCTTGACACAAATAAAAATACAAAACAATTGATGACAGGCGGTTGTGCTCTCACGGATATCTGTTGGATTTCACTTCTGGAGCTGGGGATGGCTAAGGCTTTGGTGATGCATGCGTATCCAGTTTGGTACCTCTGGAGCTGCAGTGGGAATGGGACAAACATATTCTCCTGCAGTACACAGAAGAATGAGAACACGCACGCACACACACACACACACACACACACACAGAGAGAGATTTGTATTCGTCCTTTGGAACTTTTAAAGATTTTTAACAACTAAGCCATTTATCCTCAAGCTTCTTTTGGTCTTTAAACTTTAAAACGTGGATTTTTAAAAGTAGAAAAGCAACGTCTTTGAATTGAAAGACTGATTTGGAGACCCTTGGTTCTCATTTAGGAGTGGAGATATAATAACGCACCGTGGCACTCGCATAAAACAAACAAAAAAAAGACTGACAAAGCTTTGTCCGGTTTCATCCACTGGAGACAGATTTGATAGTCTCACTGTCGAACCCCTGCTGAGTCGCCTCAGTAACAAGCTCGTCTAATTTCAAAGCTCTCTTTTGGATCCGGGGAAGCGGAGGGACCGGGATGCAACAGGCTACAGAACCTGCCCTCTCACCGCTGCTGCGTGTCATTATCGCATCTGCTCCGAGGAGAGACGGGAGATTACTTTGAAGCCTGACGGTGAAGAGATGATCACATTGGAATCAGAGGCAAATAACGGCGTCGGAGAGAGAGAGAGAGCGCCAGAGCCTCAAAGCAAGGAAGGTTAACAGAACGGGCTTATTTTTTTGCTGAAACTGATCTGATTGTTCCGAGACAAACACGTAAGATAAAAACGAATACTGCTCGCTGCTGAGACTTGAGCTGATGAACGGCTTCTTTTTGGATAATGAATTGTTGGTACAAATGAGGATTTTAGCTCTTTATAAAAAAGTCTCCTCAAACACAAAGTTCCTTTTTGTGCCCCCCTCGGCTTCATTTCAAAAACTCTGAATTCACATTTCATTAGAAATTGAATCAAAAAGGTAAGTCGAGCCCAACTTTAGGGCAGAAGAAGAACTCCCGTCTCAGTTGAATTCCCCTTTTTGTCGGCACAAAGAAAATCATCTATGATTCTCGTGCTGCTCTGCGTGAAAAGCCATTCAGTTTCTCCTTAGGCTTCACACATGCTAAACGTAAGCCCGTTACATTTACCTGTGAAAGCCGGCAGTCGCAAGGGTGTCTGCCCTGGGCAGGTAAAACACGCTTCCCCCTCGCGGTGCATCAGGGCAAAGGTTCATTCTGGGGTCAGTGTTACTCACAAACAAAGAGCACGATTCTTCAGAGACATGGTAGATGAGCTCGGCGTGCTGGATGACTCGGTCTAGGAGCTTCTCCTGGGAGATGGAGGAGCAGTGGGAGAGGCCGGAAAGCTCTTCCCTACAGTCTAGAGGGGCGCTGAGCGCCAACAGACAGGGCCAGAGCGGAAAGGCCCAAACACTCCGCTGCATGGCTGAACACAGGCGCACACAAATGTTCACAAACATGCACAGAACAAAAAAAAAAGCCTGCTCATCAGGAGTACTTATCCTTCGTGCTGCACGATTTAGCGTCTTCTTAACCAAAGGAAGAAAAACCAATGAGCGATTTACTGAACTACTGAAATATACCTGTCGACCGTTCCGTCTCAAAGTGTGTCACGTTACCTGTCATCGCGTGCATTCTGTCAGACGCCTCGGGTCTTTCTACCCGTTGCTGCCATCCAGACACATTTTATAAGGCCCGAACAGGCTATGAATTAAAAGAAAAGGGCGCTTCAGTCTTGCGTAGGCTCTTCTGAGATGGTACTGGTCATCTCTTTACTCATGCATATTGCCAACAATGCAAGCATAAATGTTTTTATGTAGAACTCTTTTTTTTTTCCTCTCTCTCTTCCAACTACCAACTGGAAAATCCGAAGTCAATGCTCATTTTCTTTCCACTCATAAACGTGAAGCCATTGGTTTAATAATCCACCAGTGGAGATTTAGATTCACCTGAAAAGGGAATGGGCTGGAAAAAAAAAACTCTGCAATACTCAAAAGATGCAAAAACAGGAGTCAGAAATTACTTGAATCTATCAAAATCTTTATTTATTTATTCTGATATTCACATTCCAGTCAAAGCTGATAAAGAGGGATCCGATCCAGCGACTGGGCCGCCTCCCAGGACATTACAGGATGTATCTTCCTCGCACACATGCAATTGAATTTAAACATTATCGTGTCCCGAAAGACTTGACCACCAAGACGTCCGCCGCACCTGTGAAGTATGTTTAAGGATGAGCTGAAGGATCAGGGGATCAGGAAGCAGCAGCTGATGGGAGGGCGGGGGGGGTGCATGCTCACGTCATGAGCATGTATCCTCAAGACACCCGATGCCTCGTATCTGTCAAAAACGTTCCACATGAAACGTGTTATATTCTAATCGCCTTCCCTTCTTTGCACAACAACTGAACACATCTGTTTATTCATCGGCAGCATTTAAGGCCACATCGGATGCAGAACTGAATACTTTTAGGTTTGTCGAGTCGTTTTTCGCTTTTCTTTCCTTCACGCGGTTACATTTTCACCCGAACCTGTTTGTTTCCTTTGCTTGTAGCTTGAAAATCGATTCCGCGAACATAAAGAAAACCTTTCGAGGAAACCTGACATTCAAGCTCTGACAGGAAAGCAGCAACTGCCATTGGTTCTGATCCAAACAAATATAAATGTATTGTCGTGGAAGAAGCAATAGAACCCCCCCCCCCCTATTTTTCATCGTTTCACCCTGGTGTAAGTTCTGCCGTGACTCTTTGTGTTTTATCTGTTTGTATTGCGACGGCTGAATTTAGATTTGGTTTTGAACACCGGGTTATTTTCAGTTTTTCCTTTTTGTACTTTTTGTTTTTCTGCTTTGACAACGAGGCCAAGCAATCAAACATGCGGTTGATATTTAGCAGACTCGTCTTGATTGATCGTTGCTTCCCCCCAGGTAGCTCTCCCAGGCTGTTTCGCACCCATCTGCCGGCTTTTGTTAAATATACACGGCGTGGGAACATATGTTACCCTCGTCTGCTGCTTTCAAAGAAGAATCGGCTACTTAAAGACAGACCCTCAAACTGACGAGATGTTTGAAGTCCTACGAATCACTGTTTGTAATGAGGAAGTAGCAAAACACATCATCTGTATATTTCTTTGACCTCCTGCCATCATTCTGTATAGCTTTAAATATACATATCGGTGTGCGATGAAAGACTCGGGTTTTCATCGTTGTGTCTGGCCCTCATCGATTTCAGTTGTCAGAAAATGTTTGAAGAAGACATGATGCTCACTTTGTAAGCGGTGAGCGATGGAGGTGATGAAAGCACTTTGCTCAGCTCTGATTGGCCCGCCTGCCCTCGCTATGTTTTTGGTGGGTGCTCCATCGCTTAGATTTGTTCCCCAGCGGATGATTTTCCATCCTGGCTCTTTGGGACTCGTTGGGTTTGAAGGCTTCCATCAATCTGAGCCTTCTCAATTCTTCACGGAAGCCCATCACTTCTGTTTGCTTCCCAACTCTAATGCCTTAAAACCGACTCTGGACAAGCTTGTCGGTAAAACCTCAACCCGGGCGGGTTCACATTAGCAGCTGGTTTACTGCATCATTACAGCTTTTGACAAAAGCAATAATTCAGAGAAAACCCAACCAGAACATTGGATCGGTTTCTAACGGCAGCTCCAGACCAACAGCTGCTGACATAAGCTTCTTTGCTGAGGATTTCAAGGGAGAAGTATTTCTCTTTTATTTTTATCTCGTTATAAACTTCTGGGTGATTGCTACATAATTTATGAAGGAAGGAAAACACTCCGTCAAAGTGTAACGAGGTTAATCTTGACTCCATCTCTCTTCTGGACGGCAGATTTCAGCTCTTTACTGTTACTTGGTTACTGTGAACTAAACAGAGAGAGAGAGAGAGAGAGAGATAGGTTCATTTGCAGGGAATGCATAAGCATTACTTTAGTGCAGGGCAGCACGGTGGCGCAGCGAAAGCGCTCTTGCCTCACGGCAAGAAGGTCACTGCAGGTTCAAATCCGACGTGCGGCCCTTCTAGGAGGAGTTTGCAGGTTCTCCCTCTTTATCCGTGGGTTCTCTCCGGGTTCTCCAGCTTCTTCCCTCCAACAGAAACATGCAAATTAGACAAATTGTCTAGGTGTGAGTGTGTGTGTGAATGATGAACTGGCGACTTGTCCAGGGTGTACGCCTCCTCTCACCCATTGACTGCTGTTGTTGTAATTACAGTCCTGGCTGTGTGAATTGGCGCTGAAGAGTGGCGCCTCGCTGATGCCTGATTTTCTCGCCAGCCGTCCTCTTTTTGATGTGCAGCGCTATAATTATCGCCGCATTAACAGATGTAATGTTGTTGACTTCCTCGCACACTTTTCAGAGATAAAGTTACTCATTTGCTCCGCTCTCATTCACTCCGTAGCTTCCAGCTGCCTTTTTTTTTTCTTCTCTTATTTGTCTGGGTTGATAAATTATTATTATATCATTTTATATGAGCAAAATCATAACAAAACATTTGGCGGATTAGCCTCAGGCCTGCTCCATGGCTATCTTATTCTTTTATGACACAAGTGAAATGAAGAAAACAGGCGATGTGAGCTTTTTTAATGAGAACTTTGAGATACAAAGAGACACTCGGTTCTGTGGCGCAATACCAACAGTCCCGAGGCAGCGGAGGAAAAAAAAAACTACACATCTGAATGATTGTATGCCTCTTTTGTAAAATAAAATCGGGTCATTGTGCGTGTGTGTGTGTGTGTGTGCTTTCACACATGCTTGTGGGTTTGCCAACACGCAGGTATGCATTGTTTGTGTAGCCTGCACGGAGAAGACAGAACATACTTGAGGGTTATAACTTATATGCATGAAAAAGTAATGAGTAACTTTTACGTTAATATCTTTAATTGCTCAAAGATAAATAGTATCGCGACGTCAGCTCTCTGTAGCTGGGCTGAGGCTTCTGCAGGTCGCCATTATTATTATTATTCAAATCATTAATGAAGTCAAGTATGTTGTGCATAAATGTGCCGCGTCTCCTTTAATGGGAAGACACATTAATCCTTTCTGCCTCTGAGCGATCGCTGCAGGCGGTGCAATTAAAGTTTTGCTCATTAAAGCTGCAGCCTATATTAATTCACCCCCCGGGCATCCATCCACTATTAATAAGAGCGGTCACGCTTATCGTTCAATGCGTGGACTGTGATCCACGCGTGGCAGCGGCGGCGACAGTTAGTTAGATCTTGGTGCATTTGTTCATGTGTTGTGTGAATGTGTTGTTTGATGGGAAAGACAGTCTGTTTAAATAGCAATGTGCCAGCTGCAGGGAGGGGCGTGGGACGTCCTGTTTTAATTCATGTCAGGCCAAAGGCACACGTATGAATAGTTAAGGAACTAAACCCATAGGGTAGGGATCGGAGTGGATGTCATTCACATCCACTCTGAGAGATCTGTAGTGCTTGATAATCACAGAATAATATTTACTCACCTTTCTCCCCTCCCCTCCCGTCTCACACTCTTAGCGGATAGCATGCTAGCAGGCTGAACACCCGGCGTGGACATCTGTCGCTTTGTCAGATGCGCTTCCAAACATGTAACTGAAAGTTAGATTTAGAATCAACTTGCGTGACAATCCCGGGACAATCAGCGGGGGGGGGGGTCTGTGAACATTTGACAGCTGATACAGAAGCAATAAACAGGTAGAATGAAAATGCTCATCTTCCTCTGTTAACTGCAGTACAGGTGAGAAAATCATCTTCTCCTGAAAAGAGATTTTGACATTGCATAAATGCCCCCCCCCTTCATAATGATTTTTGCAATGCAGAAAATACAATTTGACACCTGCCAAACTAATCATTGAAGATCAGATTATTTTTCCCCTCTTTGATTCCTCTGGTCTGACAGATAGAGCTTCCTGCAGATGACAGTTCTGGGCTGATCCATTACCACTTTGCCCCGGGCTTAATTTCCATCTCCCTCCAGTAACACGCAACAGCCCCTCCTCCTAATGCAATCTCTCCTGAACTTATTCCTATCTGGTTGCACCAGGAGCAACATCTTTTGTCCCGATCCCCTCTCTCCGGAGCAAACGGTAGCACCCAAATGCATAAGAGCAACAATCGAAGAGCAGCGGCGGTGATCACGCGGTGCCCCCCCACCCTCGGTGGGATTTAGGTGGGGCGGCGGAAGGAGCGGAAGCATGCCTGTTTTTCCGTGATGCCACGTGTCAGGAGGATAAAGAAAGCGGGCATAAAGCTTTAGATCAAATTGGTCACACAGCCTTGCCAATCACGGCGAACAACATGTGCAGGCTCACAACCAAGTTGAAGCCGGTTTGTGTCTGGGCGGTGAGCAATCCCCCCCCCCCCCCGTGCTCTAAAATGGAAATGAAACTGTTGCACACCCACAGCTATTGAGGAACGGGATTTGCGTGGGCCGGGGTACAGCGATGCTCGATCGCCGCTGTGGGAGACGCTTTAGCTTTGCCGCTTCTTCAAAGTGAGATTTACAGAAAGGAAACGCTCGGCTGGGTTTATTCAAAAGGAGCTCCTGATGGTGGGAAGACAAAAGGTACTTCACACCATCTTCCCTGGGGCACATGTACTCTAAAGATCCTCTTCTCCGCTTTACTCCTTATTCTAAGTACATGCCCCCCCCCCCGCCCCGGAGTGCAGCACACTCTCTCCTGATCCCGTCTCTTTCGCTCCATCTTCTGCCTTCTATTTTATTTTTCACCGGCACCTCATCATCGTCGTCTCTCGCTTAATTCCACCTGTCTCCTCGCCCCTTGCTTCCTCTGCTCCTCGCCGTTCCTTCCTCCTCCCATCACCTTTAAGCTCCTCTCTCCCACGTCCCGCTCTGCCCCTCTCTCACTTTCCATGCCTGTCTCCAGCCACGTGTTTTGGCGAGCTCAGAGCGAAACCCTCTATTAACAGAAGCCAAGACCAGATGGCGGCTCGGAGACGGATCATCTCGACTAGGAGGTTCTCTGTGGGTTCCAGACGAGCCTTTTCTTTTTCCAGGCATCTCAAAAATAACTCCCGCTTCACCTGGAAAACAAGTGTGGGATTTGTCACTTAAATTCTCCCTAATGTCGCCGTAAACCATCAATGAAATAATTAAATACAGACATGGGGAACTTTATTGTTGTTTTCAGACGTCTCTTCTTTGTGTCAATTCTGCGTAACTCGGCTTGCTGCGATGGGCCTGATTACAGTAACATACACACACTTCCAATCCCCTGGCGACTGCACTTATTCCCAAAAGGAAATTGCCGAGGTATAAAAATAAGAAAAATAAGACGTTGGCGAATCCCAGAAGAAGCGAATACGAAGGGACACGCCCATCCGGAGGAGTTCCTGCAGTCGGTCTAATGAGGCGAAGCAAGATGATTCACTTTTTGGTCAGTTGGGAAATTGATCACATTCAGTTATGTGAATCTCACAAAGGACAGCCGACTCTAATTCGCAGTCCCTCCGAATGGTTCTTTCCGATGCAGGGACTTATTTTTAGGCCGTGGCGTCTGTCTCAATCTGTAGGGATTGAGAAACGAGCGCGCCGGACGCCACGCGTCCAAAGCGGACCGACTCCTGCCCTCAATACCAAAACGAGCCATCTGTCTCCTGTTTTGTGAGCTCGCTTCTTCGCCCGTCACGCAGCGGTGACTGTCGGGTAACATTTAGAAAGCCGTCCGCCCCCCTCCATCGCCCTCCATCTACTTGCTAGGCTAAAGCTTGACTCGCGTCTTTTTTTGTGTGTTTTTTTTTTCCTTTCCCTCTCTCCTTTGTCCTTTTCCTTTCGTGGCAAGAAACAAGTTCATTGTGATTAGGAGTGCAGTTCCACACCTCGGTGGGTTCTGTTTGAAATGAGATTTGAGAGCGCGAGAGAGAGAAAAATGGAGAACCTCGAGCCGCCGAGCATCTTGATGAATAAAAGATGGAGGCACCAGCATCTTCAACAACAAAGCATAATTAGTTCAGGCTTTATTTTAGGAACACTTTATCTGACATTTCCTTTGTGTGGCTGCTTTCATTACGCACGTCCTGCGTGCTTTGCATGCAGCGTGGGCCTTATCTCTCTCTTGCTTGCAAGCCAACAATAAAACAGGAATGCAAATGTATATTTCACGAGATGTAATATACGAGTAAAAAAAAAAAAGTGCTAATTTGCTACAACAAACTGCTTCTCCCAGTTATTTGTGTGATTTATGTTTGCCCTTGCCGTCACATGTAATTAAATGCGTGTTGTTTGTGATATTGATGCAACAGGCCTGAGGCGAGGATTTGAAGAACAATTAAATTTATTAGAGGACAACAAAAAAGACTCAAACTGGTAAACAAATTCCATCCAAATAAATATCGGTTGGAAAGTTTTCGCTTGTCGGGACTGACCCTGATATTAGCCGACGTTAGCTCTAGCTGTGATTTTCGCACAAACCGCGTCTGCCGTCACCTGCGGAAAGCAAAGCCGCTGTGTTTTGGATGATCGACAGTTTACCTGACTTCATAAAGACTTCAGAGACGCGGCGACGTCCCACATATGTCGCACGCCGCGGGAGCCAGGAACAAACCGTAAACCTGCCAAATCAGCTTGACTTTGAGGTCTGCGCTGTTGTCTGTTGATGCTCTGCAGCCTCCGCGCACATCATCTGCTCTGTCGAACGTGACCCAGTCTAATGGCATCTGCCACGCCTCTGGAGAGGATGACGATGCGTTTGTCTGCGCTTTCCTCCCCCCACCAACACATGCACGGTGCGCTTTCCAAATCTCCAATTCTGCCCCCCCCCCCCCCTATCTGCTATTCATAAAGTCTTTAGCCCCAGGTACCGCCTCAGGGTCTGAGCAGCGAGGGCAGACACTGGGTAGCGGAATCAAAGGGTGATTGTGAGGAACATATGCAAATTCATCTGCGTTTGTTGGGGGTGGGGGGGATTTGTCCAATACTCTCTAACCCTTGCTACCTAGCTTCTCAGCTCCTTGTTCTTGTTCACCTGATACACCGGAGAAGGGATTCAATTAGCGCTGCGGCTAAAGCAAATATGTTCCGCAGCGCTCAGACCTCCAAACCCGACGCCCAACCAGCATCCCGATGCAGAACACCTGTTCTCAGCAAAGGTTGTTTCAGCTGTCAACAGCGTGCATTCGGTTAGAGTCTCAAGTTAGATGCTGATTTCCCAACGAGTACCACAGCGGCGCTTCCATGCATTAGTCTCCGCCCACTCCCACCGAGAGACTCGAATGATTACGATAACGATAACCAGTCGATGTAGATTGACTTGACTGCAATCCAGAACTTTTGCAATTTAAAAGTGAAATATCTGCATGAGTAAAAAGCCCCGGCTCCGTGAGGATTCTACCCATCGCGTTCCACCAGGCTTTAAAGATGCTTCACCCGTTGCCCCGGAATGTCGTGGGAAAGAGAACCCGGGCTTCGGTGGATGGAAGTGCACCGGCTCTCGTCTGTCTGAAATAGGCGTAAGTCCACTTGGGATGAATGAAGATAAATGGAGGATCCTCTCGTTGGTAAACACCGTCATTTATTTTGTAACTTTTTTTCTTTCAGGTTTGTGTTTTGAATGTTTTTTTCCAGCAGCAACTTTTCATCATTGATGATACTATTTGATTGAAAGTCATGCAAGGAGAGGACTTTTGGAAACAATGCGCTTCTACAGGTGTGGACTAAACCATTTGCACTTTTAATTCAGAGTTAAGAGAGTTGTTTGACATGCAAACCTCTTAATTCCAGGCTGTTAGAGACCCCCCCCCCCCCCCTCACGTGTTGCAGATCCGCTATACTGGATATATTATATATACTCATCAGCATTTATATAACTGCTACAATACAATCCTAAATTTTAAAATGTTAATATTTACTATCGCTTTATCTTTTGTAATACTCGTGTTTAATTGACTTTTTACATCTCGTTTCTCATTGCTTGCTTATATCTGATGCTGCTCAGTTAACATTTGTGATGAAATTAAAGCCAGATCAATCAAATATTATAATTCTGACCTTCTGAAAAGAGCTTAGCCTTTCATAACGGGTTCTGAAAATCCTCTGATTCTAACAAGAGGGGTAAAATTTAAGCACACGCACACTTACAATCGCACGGCAACGCCGATGTTGTCGTCTCTGATGTTCCTCTCCGACCGGTGTCACGGTCACGTTTCCTTCCTTCTCTGGGGCAAAGCAACACAAAAGAGACAGAAGAGAAAGAGAGAGAGAATGTGTGTGTGTGTGTGGGGGGGGGGGGTAGCAAAAAGGAGGAGGCAATAGAATCAAGTGAACAAAAGGAAACTAATATCTTGATGAAGTAATGATGTTAGACAACGAATCCTCCCTCAGTCCTTTCCTCTGACAGATGGGATCCTTGATAGCCAATCATGTGGTGGACAGGCTTGTGCAAAGATGGCGGCGTGTGGACCCCCCCCCCCCCCCATCCTTCCCCATTTCAGTCTCGGCCCATAACAGACATCAACAAGTGATCTTTCTGGAACCGTGGGCCGGCTATGGGGAACAGGCAAACTGTAGCCATCAGCCTTTGACAGCCTTATTATTATGGAGGGCGAGAGGCAAACCTCGCGGACAGAGGAACGAGTGAGACAAAAGAGAGCGGAGAGCGGAGAGCGGAGAGAGGAGTGGGTGGACGTGGGGGACGGAGGGGCGGGTTGATATGGAGGATTCATGAGGGTCAGCATGCACACTAAGGTCGGCGGGAAAGAAAGAAGGGAGTGAGCCAGGAGGTAAAGAGATTGCTGTTTTGTAGATGGACAATGCAAAATAGCTCATAAATATAAAGCGCAAAGACTCATCTTATGGCCGCCGTCCAAGTCGGCTTAGCGGACGGCACAAGTTCTAAAACTGCGTCTGGAATTTAATTCGTCCCTGACCCTCATCGCGACTGCATCTAAAATGGGCTAAAGAAAGACAGCGCATGGTCCCAGATTGTGGAGCGGCTCTTTGAACAGGCTACCGCTGTCAAAACACAGCCTTTAATCTCTTTTCCCTGTGCAGCCCCCTTCTTTCTCTGAAAATCTAGGACATTCTTTTTCATCATCAGTGTTCCCCGGTCTCTGGTGCGCTGGGCCCCAATGTCAAAAATGAAGCCCCCATAGTTAAGGAGTCTCTTTCTTTCTGCCAGTGCCTTTGGTTCTGACCAGGGACGGGTGGGTGTTCCCTTTTTTGCTATTTGCATCCACCCAGAGACAATTAAGTCAAGGGGGGAAAAAGAATTGGATCACATGACAAGCTGTTTCCTGCAAAGCTATTAAAGCACACGGTTGCATTTATGACAAGCAGCAGGAAGAAAGAAGGGACTGTATGGGATACGCGATGAAGAATTTCCGATTTGATGACGTTCCCCAGAGAAGAAGAAAAAAATAAACTAAACTAATGCGCATAAAGCAATTACGACCTGCTATAGTTTCCTGTCGTCGCCTCCGTCGCCGCTTTGCTTTTCTTTCTATCATTTCACTAATGACACTTTCATACCACGCCATTTGGCTCATGAGCCATTGTGCAGTTCCTCTAATGCCTCTGGAAGTAGCAAACGGTGATGAAAAAGAGGACATTCCTCTTCTCTCAACAGAATCCCCTCACTGCTCCTGATGAGTTTTACAGTAAAGGCAATAAAAACTTGTTCGTCAATTCTAAGATGACATCAGGGAATGGATGAGGCCATCCGCTTTATTTTTATTTTTTATTTTTGGGGGGGGGGGTTGCATGAACAAATCCTCACCAGATGAAGGAGCTTTTCCAAAATCAACGTCTTGCTCCTGAGGCTGCCACTGGGTGGCGCTGAAATCCTGTTCTCCTCCCGCTTCTCTGCATCACCATCATGGACTCCTTCAGACTCGGGGCTGGATGCGATGTTGTTGTTCTTCTTGTTGAGCAAATTTAAACTTCCCAGGTTTTAATTGTGTCTTGAAGAAAAAAGAAAGCAGCTATCACATCATGGGAAATAAAATAAACCCATAATCAGGTTTAAGAATGCCAGTTTAAACACCGAAAAACAGCAGCCCAGCAGATAGAAGCGGCGCGAAGATAAGAACCGAAAGGGAGCGTTCTGCTCTGTGTTCAGATTTTGTCTTGTGATCTATTATTCATTCTGCTGATTCTTCTCATTACAACTGGTTTGCATAAACCCACAGCATCATTAAGTAAAACGAGCTAATTGATTTTTACAGCGCACGTTGCTGTTCACCATGTATGAAAGACATAGTGGAGAACTTGTGGATGCATCCAGTCATTCAGTAATAAACAGAAGGATTCAACGTAAATAAGCCTCTCAACCCTGAAGGAGGCTGAGATATCGAGTGAACAGAAATGCACTCCAATCAATAGTTGGGAGATGCTCCTATAATTTTATATACTCATCCGACACCACACGGTGCAAAGTCAGATTTTCAAAAAGAAAACTTCTCAACTCTCTGCTATGTGGGAGAGACAGAGAGAGAGAAAAGTCCGATTGCATCTGGCAGGAGTCTGTGATCTATAAAAAGGAGCCGAGGAAAGATGTTTGTGTTGATCCTCACTCAGCCGGGTCACGGTCATCCTGAGAGGTTAAATAACAAGCAAGCAGCTTGTTTTCTTAAGGTTTGAAGACGTTTCGCTTTCTCATCCGAGAAGCTTTATCGGTTCTTCGCGGGTTCTTTAACCTCGGCCGAGGAAAGGAGAGGCAAGTCTGACTCTGCAAAAGCAAACAGATATATTGGCCTCCGCCAATGAATCTTACATAAGGCGGGATGGTGCGACGGATCCCACCTCCGTGCTGGAGCGAGAGCGGCCAGAGACTGCCTGGGATGCAGCGCAGAGCGGAAGATAACTTCCAGAGGAAATTAATTAGTGGACGGGACAAGGTTACAGACACATAATGAAAATGATTGGTCATGTCACTTCGTCGCATCCTCTGTCCCTTATTACTTTCCATCAGTTTAGTCAGCCGTGAAATAGAGGTCTCACATGACGCGAGGAAGAATGTGCCACCGCATCCTCGCCACCAAACTGCACCCACCCTTTTCTCCCACCGGGTTTGCACATGGATGATCAAGGCACTTAGACTGATGTGGATGATGCACGGTGATGAGGGAGTGTGTGTGTGTGTGGGGGGGGGGGGGGGGGGGGGTGGTAACATCTCCTTTTACATCATTATAGCACATTTAGGAATCATTCTTTAAAATGGCAGCTTTCACAAGCAGGTCCGGCTTCCATTTACACACTTCAGCCGAGGGCACAAATGTTACAGTGGCGTGATTCATTCATTCATTCATTCATTCATCTTCCTTGGCTGCATGTGTCCATATATTGCCCTTTTCTGCATGTTCATCTCCAATCAGACTGTCCCACCCGAAGCCTATCCTTGCACAGCAGATCATTTGCTCATTTTTCAACCAAACAAAGCTTGATCTATTTTGTTTTTCCTGACAGAATGCACAATGAAAGGAACGCAGTAATGAGGGGTATGCTTGCACCTTCTTTGAACTAGCGAGTCTTATTTCTGCATGTGCTGTGTGTGCATCGGCTGCCTTAATGTTGTGTTCCTATACTGCAGACGTTGTCTAAAGCGCTGGAATACACCCCTGAGAAAATAACAACGCTCGACTGAGACCGGCTCCGTGTGCTGGATGTGAGCATACATCCGTGCGCAACAATACAATCGATATGAAATGTGTGTGTGCGAGCAGGGATGCATGGAGGGGCAAAACAAATGTCGCCAGTTTGCAGCTGATGGATTTAAAATGAGATTTTCACTGACTTGACCATTGTTAGGATTTTTATGATTATTAGTGTTGCCATTGATTGTGAATATATCATTCTGTTATAATAGCTCTGTTTCTCTATTTCAATTTCTTGGATCTGCTCCAGGTTTCTGCCCCCTCGCCACCGTCTCCATGTTCTCGCTCACGGGGGGGCTGCTAGGTCTCTGAAGAATAACCTGTCAATCTTAGACTGGGTCTTCTTCTACGGTGCCCTGATACATGTTGTGATTTGGTGATATGTAAATAAAATTAATGGAAACAAAAAAATCAGCCTGAGGCGGACATTCCTGACATGGGCATGCATCGCAAACTAGTCGCCAGTATATTTCTTCGTCTGTTCTTTCTGGAATCATATGATCTCTAATTATAAAACGATGCAGTGCACAACAGACGTTGATGTTCTTTGTAATTATGCAGAAAAAAAAACAATTGATATTGGTGTCAAAATGAGAATGTCGGCTATAAGAAAACCCAACGCCGAGCATCCCGATATGAAAGGAAGACACTCTTCATTTGACGAGTCCACAGCTTGTGATTTGCTTTGCTTCACTTCCTGGTGGAGGAAGATCACACGAAGACATATTACAATGTGAATTAGAGGCTTGCAAGATGACAGCTTTTCAACAGCTCGGCTGATAATGAAAGGATATCATTAGTCGGTATTTGTGCAAAAGCATATACAGACCTGCACGCCTGGACTGTCACTTAACGTGTTGTGTGTACTCAAATAGCCACCTTTGATGTGAAATATGTTTGAATTTAACAAACTAAAAAAAAAAAAAACAGTAAGGGAGCAAAGGACTATCAAAAGAAAATATGGATACTGAAGCGATTACTATGAAATGGCTGTGTGGGCAAAATTGTATTTGAAAGTTTTACTACATCTCGTACTTTTTCTTGTTTGTTTTCTGTGGGTGGGATGGGCTCCATCCATCATGGAGGCATCCCAGACATCAACGCGGCTCCCCGAATCAATGGCTCATTGACTGCCGCAGCAGCAGACATGGACACGCGTCTGTCTCCCTGACAGCTACCAAAAAAAAGAAACGGGAATACAAATTGGGCTTCACTGTCTGACTGAGAGGGCAAGCGGATAGATCATTGACAATCATGGCACAAATCCATTCGTGATTCTTGGGAAAAGAAAAGAAAAAAAAAACTTTTTCTATTGTTACCCCCGCACCCGGTTCCCCAAAGTCCCCTTGCTTTGTATCGGTCAATGAGACATGCTAGGAAAATTGCAAATGTGGTGAGAGCGTCATTGATTCACATTTTTGAGATCAGCACAATAATCTCTTA
This sequence comes from Brachionichthys hirsutus, assembly GCF_040956055.1. Lineage (NCBI taxonomy): Eukaryota > Metazoa > Chordata > Actinopteri > Lophiiformes > Brachionichthyidae > Brachionichthys > Brachionichthys hirsutus. The sequence goes on along the minus strand of NC_090907.1, from coordinate 2,505,050 downwards.
GCCTTGAGGCTGCACAGGTGGGAAACAAACGGGCGGAGAGGGCGTGAAAGAAAATAGAAGAAAATCAGCTGACTGGAAAGTTTTAGCTTCTTCTCGCCTGAGGTTCGTCTAGTCAGAAAATCGGAATCATCAATTCCATTTTTTTGCTCCCTATTAATTAAGGAGACCTTCAAGAAACTAGAAGTGAACTCGGGCTGTAGAGTTTTGCTGAGAGTTTATTTTTAAGAGTCGAGGAGTTGGGAAATGTATCCTAAAAACACAGCCAACAACAACATTAGGAGACATGTTTATAGCGCCGTGGCTTCCGTTCAGGCTAAAATATCTCGTATTCTGTTTGAACTTGTTTTCACACTTTTAATATCCAATAAGGCCACCTATTCACGCAATAGCTAGCCCTCTGGCCTTATTTCAGAAGTTAGGAGGCTGGCGAGGTGAATATCGTGCCATATACTCATGCAAATTCTTTAAAAAACCGTCTAATAATAATGCGAATTATACCTGGTAGACCTTATTTAATCACTACTGGGAACAGTGCAAGTCCAAAATGTGACATTTCTGCAGCTAAAATGTCCAATTAGGACCCTCTGTCAGTTCATAGATCTGATTTCACCACTTTTTAAGGCAAAAACAAACAAAAAAAGGCAATTAGTGTGAATAATTCAACTTCATCCTTTAAATACACACACTGTTAACCAAATAGTTAACTCTCTCACAGATGAGAGTGAGAGAGAGAGAGAGAGAGATAGAGAGTCACCCCTTTTTAGCTCCCATCTTGCCCAATCAGTGCTAACTGAAATTGCTCTCCAACCGGCTCCGGAGAAGACAAAACTGCAAGTCCAATTATATGTTAAATATAGATGTTCTATATGAAATTACAAGTGAAACCCCCCCCCCCCCTCCTGGTTTATGGGGCTTGAGCTGGCGTTTAATAGCAGCCCTATTCCAAAGTTTAGGCAGGTTACTTTCCCATATGCCTTCACTCCTCCATCAATCTTTCCATCGCTGCCTCTTCAGCCCCCCCCCCCCCCCCCCCCCACACACACACATACACACACGTCTTTTATCTTTAGCTCAAACAACCCCAAAAGACACCAGTTGCTGTTCCTTCTCCTCCTTATTAGAAATCTTCCAGCAGTTTCTCACTCCATCTCGGAAACCAAAGGGCCGGTTGTCCAACCATCAATACGACTTCCCATGGCGAAACCTCGAATCTGTGCTGGAGATAGAAGCTGCTGGGGGCGGGTGGGGGCGCTTGATCCCAAGGCGACCGGCTGGGCAGACTAACAAGTGAGTGGATGGACACCTAAAAGGGTTTGTCAGAAGGATGCTGCCTTTTTCAGCCGTGTTCTGGGGCTTTAAATGGAAAACTGCTGGATGGAAACGAGGCTACATGGGACCACAGCCATTTCCATGTGTTCTATATGAAGAAAGGAAGACTGATCAAGGCAGGCTGGGAGGCTGGAGTATGTGTGTGTGTGTGTGTGTGTGTGTGTGTGGCCATGTGTGTCTTCCTGGGCGTAGCAGTCATTACATTTAGTTTTTTCCTGAAAAGCAAAAGCCCTCTAGTGTGAGATTTATATTTTAACACAAGGCGCTGCAGTCTTAGATGTAACATCCTGTAAAAGATGTGAACAGACAGATCAAGTTTCCGGTCACCCACCGGATTTGCAGAATTTTCTGCAGCGCTGCTAACGTTGCCAGGTCTCAAGAACAGAAAAGAGGCAGCGTTCAAAAATCAGTCGACCTTCCCTCCGAGTTGAGATTGAAATGAAGTGAAGCAAACTTTGGGACGCATAATCATGAAAGCAAAATTGCTTGGGAAAGTGTTTTCTAACCAGGGACAATAAAATGCAAAATACATCAATATTTTGTTTCCAGCACTTAAAGTGCACTTTTATTCTAAGGTCCATTTTTGCTCGCAGGTATAAAAATAATGACGGGCGAGCTGGAGCAATACCACCGGAGACAGTAGATGGCGTTGTAGCTACAATCCAACACATTTATTGGGCAACAACGAAGAGAAAGCCAGAAATAAGGATTCACTTGATTGAACAAATAACTGGCCATATATTTGGGTTTGGTTTGGCTAAATGCTGCGCCTCAAGTTTACTGCTCGTCTTGTCAGAATAGTTTAATATATTTATGATTGAAAAAGAAGATTTTTCTTTATCGACGACTTAAAATATGTGAAGGCACTGCACTCCAAATCAGGAGACAATCAATAATGGTCGGTGTCTCCTTATCATGTGAGCAAAGAAAAGGAAAAACGCTATCTTTATTTATTTATTTTTTTGGCGTGGAAAATATGTTTTATCCGAAACAACACAACTTCCTCTGCTCGTCATCGACCCCTCGCCTCTGCTTGGCGGGTGTCGGATGAGGCGCCTGGGTGTTCCCCGACTATCCATGCATCGACCACAGGCACCAATTGCACGCTCACAATTTCCTGACTTCCAAAACGTCATTAACCAGCTCCGGATGATTAAACATTTGGGCGACGCTTGGCAAGGAAACCACGGAGCTTGATTAAAACTTTGTCGCCAGACTGTGGAAAGTTTCCAAAACAATTAATTATCAGGGTATTAATGGCGGCATGTCCCGTGTAAAACACGATAAAGCCGGGGACTTAATTAAGAAAACTCATTATATTTTCATTTTAAGAATTTTTTATTTTTCAAATGAATATGGCACAATTATTTCCTTCCCTCTCCGTCTCTTGTCTCTCTCTCTCTCATTTTTCATCCTTTCATTCTCTCTCTCTCACACACACACGCACACACTTTGCTTCTGCTGGAGTTCATGTGGCAAAGAAGGAGAATTGAAAAATGCATTTCCGTTCTCAGCGGGGGGGCTCCACAAGGGAGCAATGTTCCGTCTCGTCACTTGGTGCTAGGTGTCGCACCAAGTCTTCGTCTTTTGAGCATCACATCTCCATCAACACAGTTGAGAGACTTTTTTGCAACTGGACCTCCTGACCCGATTGCTGGTGGGTCAGAGAACTCCCACAGGACCCCGTTTGAAGCGGCGCTTGACAAACGTGTACCTGGCAGGCTGAGAAAATAAGTAGACAAAAAAAAATCAACATGTAATGAGGAGGTCAAACCAAGGACAGTCGACACACAAGCCAGACAAATAGCCACATCGGCGGATACACAAACATGGTCTTGTTAGTCACAGCGGCGTTCGGTGTGTAACATACATTCAGAGACGCACGGGAAAAAAAACTGGAGACTGGAGAGAAGGATGTTTTTCTGCAGCCCACAAATGGAGGTCAGCAACAGTAATTGAAACGACTCAATAAACACCGTCGTTGATGAAAAGAGAGAGTCCACTGCCAATTTTACAGATGCAATTGGTTCGTTTTTGTCTTAATGCTTGGTGTGTTGTCACCAGAGGGTTTTAGATGGAAGGTAAAATCATTGAGCGGGTGGCCATAAAAAAAAAAAAGAAAAGAAAGAAAGGGAAGCGGATGATCCCATTTCACATGCCTTAGAATTTTAACTAGATGAGCTTAGGGTACTGTGTGTAGCATATGTGTGTGCGTGTGTGTATGGGTGTGTGTGTGATATTCATGAAGCAGAGGAACAGAGCAGGAGGGTAATTTTCTGCACTCACTGAGCCAGGCATTCCTCAGGACAAAGGGACTGGGGAGACAGAGATTACAAGGTTGAACAGGAGCGATGAGGGGAATGTGCACGCACACGTGCACGCTCACCTTACCCGCCCACGCATGCACAGACACACACCGTTTTCTCACGAGGACTCCACCCTACTACCTCGATGACCAGGTCCTCTTTCCAAGTCCCTTTTCTGCTCCTAAATTGCTTGTCAAAAGAAAGAAATTAGAAAATAAATCTGTGCAGCTGACACACACACACACACACACACAGAAAAAGAATTACATGCTGTTTGCATCTTGTTGTGGCAATTAAAACTCCAAATGACAAGTGAGGAAGGCCTCCCAACGTGCCGCCTCGAGGCCTATCAGCGTTTTCACAACAAGTGTTTCTGTGGCAGCGCCGCCAAGCGAGACGCCGCTCATTCTACCGGCCCTTTGTGCTGCCTGTTTCACGCTGTCATGGCAGCGTCTGGGGCTTTTGCCATTGCGATATGTCTAATTAAACTCATGGCCATAAACGTGAGGAGAAGTAGTTGAAATATTCTGTGTGAATGGAAATCCAAATGTCCAGATGTCTTTGGGAATACCGTTGTCTATCCCAAACCATGTGTGGCGTGCGCAAATGTCGTCTTCTCGCCCGCCTCCTCGTCCGGTTCCTTCTGTTCTTACGGCTTCGGCTCCAGGGGACACTCCAAAACTCCTTTATCTCAAATAGCTCAGTTTGAATGACGGCAGACAAACAAACAGAATTGTTCAAACGCACCGCTTACACGAGCCGACGGCTTTCTTCTCTCCTCGTTGTGCCAGAATAATAAAGCGGACCCTTCGCATAAACAGACGCTACATCATTATTTCATACGTTTGCTGAGTTGAGCAGCAGTGAATTATGTACACCTCGCTTTCTTGGGGAACGCGGGCCTTTCCTTCTGTGTTAGCATTTAAGCTGCCTTGTCGCGGACAATTTCGGAATTGAGAGATGGATCAAACCCCTGAGGAGACTCGGGCATGAAAGTGGACTCGACCCAAACGCTACAGCGACAGAAGGAAAACTGCGGATGCGCTCTGTGCACCTCTGCTCTCCGTGGATTGTGGATAAAAGTATAAACGCAGTATAAACGCAAATGTGGGGGTATCGGCTGTAATTGCTGATACCCCCACATCTCCTGTCTCCCCTCGCTTCCCCTTCTCCTTCTCATTCTTCATTTCTCTTTTGCGTTGCAAGTTTCAGGTTGCCAGTTCTGGTTTCGATTAGCACCGAAACCGAACTGCCTTTCTTCTTCCTCGACTCCGTATCAGAATGATAACATCGCCTTTTCTTGTCCCCTTCTGCCTCCTTGACGCTCTTTTAAGGTCTATCATTGACTGTGACTCGCCTATAAAGAGCTTAACTACCCTCATTAGCAGTCGCTCTCCGCCTGCTATGTTGGCTCTGTGTGGGATCTCGTTCTTTAGTGGTCTCCAGCGTCTCCCTGTCTGCGTGTGGAATAGCATCGGAGAGCTGGGGGGGCTTTCGGAGTGACAGATGGAGGGTGTTTTGTGACCCTTAGAGATAGGCGAGCCCTTCTGTCCCCTCTTGATTGAGTGGTTAACTGCTCTCGGCACGTCAAACAGCCCCCGCTCCATGTTATCTAAAGCCGCTCCCACTTGGCCCACTTGCTGCGATGGCTGTGTCAGATCATGACAGCCGTTGTCATCTGCAGCGAGCAGTGACGCCATTGAGGCTTGGCAAATGACACTTTTATGAAAGTAGGGGGAAAGCTCTACAGGTTGATCGAGTGAAGATGGGAAACAGAAGCGGTAGATGTAATAATGAAAGTTTTACGGATAGACGAGCTGGGTCGTACGCCGTGGCAGGGAAGTTTATCTTTTCACGCTCGACAACATTTTCATCTTATGATGAAAATTTTTGAGAGACGGCAGCTTTATTTTGAAATCTGTTTATCGTAATTTCAAACATGATTCTCAGAACACAAGCCAGGGATAAAACACAACATGCACTTTATCATTTAAAGAGTTGCTTTGTTGTTGTTGTTGTTGCTCAAAACCAATACAATGCTTCCAGAATGGACAGACAGAACCCAGTCACATGAGCTGGAAGAAGACAAAAGTCACCAAGAAAATAAATACATGAACAAATCTTCCAAAAGATGGCTGGATGTCTTTTCTGATTGGTCTGTTTGCAGTTTCTCCAACAAGGACAGATTTTTGGACATGACAGAATGTGAAAGCCACAAGCCAATACTTGAAATTCATCTTAGAGCTAAATGTATTTTGTGATTTGCTTCATGTTTCAGTCCCATTACGACTGAGGAGCCGCTTCAAACCAGGTGATGTGATCTGCCACCCAACTCTTTGTTTGACTGAACAAGTTTAGATTAAAAATAGCTTTTTGGCTAATTATGGCACATTTACTAAAATGTTTATTAATGTGCATTGTCCCTGGCAAATAAACAAATGTAAAAAATAGCTTTTTAATTACACATTTAATTAGATAATTTGACTTGAGTGCTGAACTTCAAGGGATCTTTTCTGTTTCTGACCAATTACATCAACTCCTGACTTGACCACCTCGCGCTGTTAATGCCACAATACTAGAGGGGCATTTAGAGATGAAGTTAAAAGGGCAAATATTGTGTCAGGTCAAGATGCTCCTTTGTGACGCCTGGATTGAGAACAGGCTTCTTGGAAATTATTCATGCTGGTTAAAAACCTCATTTTCTTTATGTTTCAGATTATAATCCAAATGAGATTGTTTTTTTGTAAAGGAAGGACTAAAATAAAATCCTTTTACCAAACATTTAGCGCCCAAGACCCATTAATTCATTTTAAATTCTGCTGAACCTGACAGTGAAGATCAACGGAGTAAAGAGCAACCTCTTTGTCCCCTTATACCACATTTTCTTTTTTCTTTTTACCTGCATGTTATTCAGTCAGTGTCGAAGGAAAATTGCTCGACGGCAGTCGTATACCAGTCGTGATTCATGCCAACCCGATTATTGCTCTCCTCGCGATATGGCACCAGCCCTTCTAACGTCTTTACAGTCATGTCTTCCAGAGCAGCTTAAAGGCACTGAGTGAATTTGCTGGTTGCCCAGACTTTCCTTTTTCTCAGACAATATTAAATTTTATCCCAAATAGATGCACTTTGCCTTCCAGCCTCCAAGCAATTATCTGACACTCTGTAATTGGCAGCAGAGAGTGTGTGTGTGTGTGGGGGGGGGGGGGGTGAAATCAATATTCTCATACGAGTTTCTCATCGTGTTTAGAAACAGCTTCGACTGATGCAGAGATGCCCTTTCTATGTACACGGCAGTATAAAAGGTTGCATTCAAATGGATCTTCAGACTTCTAAGCGATTTCTTTTTTTTTTTTTTTACCAGCGCACTTGTTTTTTTTGCGTCCATAAAAATCGGTATAGGCTCCAAGGATTCCGCCGAGCACATGGCGGAAAAGCTAAATAAATCTATTTCACCTCAGATTCCAGAGCAAAAACAACATTAATGCTTAAAGATACCGAAGGACGGCTCCACCGACAAGCAAAACTCCAAACTCCATAGTGAACAAAACGTGTGTCAGGGAACAATCAGGAGCCGACGTGTTTAACGAGTCATTAAGAAGTAGAACAACTAAACGGCTGCTATTTACGGACACTTACCTTTAATTTGATAAAGATTTATCCAGCCTACAGTCCCGTAAACTGCATTTGTAACAGCTAACCTCTTAATTCTTAGTCATCGTCCTCTAAGTATGGACGTTTAAGACCTGTGTACAATGAAGGTCTTGTACACGCACTTTTATCCGGATACGCATCCAAACAGTGTGGAGTGTCTGGACCAAGATCCATCCTTCCATCGAGTGTCCTGGGAATCCATTTAGGAATTTGTTTTTGTGTGTGTGTGTGTGTAACAGCAGAGAATACGGAGCGGTGTAGCCCATCTACCCATCTGTTATAGACCAGAAATAAAACAAGGCTCAGAGGAGCACACATAACAAATGAGATAGCACAGAGATGCTGCAGTTCAAGGCAAGTTTAATAGAACAACAGTCACTTCCAGAACCAAGCAGATGGGAGCAGGGAGACCCCGGCCAAAAAAAATAAGCAAAGGAGGGAGACGGCTTTGAATCGTAATTTGCAGTTGGATGTTGGATTCGGGATTCTCTTCTCTGGACTGAGTCTCCTGGAAGTCCAGACTCAGGGCTGGAGATTCGAGCATCAGCTTCGTCTTAACTGCTTTAAATGCTTCCTGCTTCCACCTGCAGCTCCACTTCCTGCCAGGCAATCTGTGTCCATTGGACTTTGTTAGGTTGAGCACTAAAGACTAGGTGCAAGACCGTACAATCCAATAACAAATACACATCCGAGTAGTAGCGCCGTCTGACACCAACCTCCAACTCGCCTTCATCCATCTCTTCCTCGGGAGCCACACAGTTCTCTGGACTCTGTTGGAGGAATTGCCTCTGGGGAGTCGTGGCTATGAGTTGAAATCAGATTTTAGCCATTTGCGGAAGCACAATAAAGTTACGGGTAGGTTTTCCTGGACCATCAGTTAAATTATGAAGGTCAAGCTGTCATGGAGGTTTCTGCTTTTAGGTACGGTGATGCAACGGAGGGCCCTGAAACCCGCCCGGCCTATCAGGCTGTTCCTCACTCACTCCTCAGTAGTTCCTCAATGCCCGAGGTGCTGCATTAGTCGTAATAATTCCCTTCATCCTCTCTTTTTCTTTTCCCCGTTGCTGCGATCTTGCTGCAGCAGATCGGGTCCGCCCGTGATGTCTGTAAGGAAGACGAACCTAGACACGTAGGACGAAGCGTCCTGTCGCTTTTATGCACCCTGCTGCTTTGTGACTCTGCAACCTCAAGGCAATCCAAAAACAGACAGATAGATAGAGACCAGACATCACATGTCTTTCTTATGGCAGCTGTAACGAACTGAAGACAGTTGCCGCTTTCACCGCCTCCCCTCACAGACATCGACTCCTGGCTGCTTGAGGGAGATTTATAGCGGTGCCATGTTATATCATTTCTTCTCTGATGACCTTATACTGCGCTTCACTGCTTTAAAATTGTTCTTCTGTGGAACCTGGTTTCTAACCTTTCCGTCGAGATCCACCCAGCCCCTCAGAAACCGAGCCCACCCCTTGTCGCTGGGTTAAGTTGTGTGAGGTTATATATTTAGTTATCGGGCTGTTTGGTATTTATCCAGCCATATAAAAGAGCATAACTCCAAGGTCTCTAGGTGTGAGATCTTTCCACTCTTTGTTTATCGCACACATTTGGCACATTCCAAGAAAGTCAATAAGAGCCGAAACTGGATTTTTTTTAAAAAACACATCCCTCAAGCAATAGCCAAACTTAGAAAGTCTATTCTTTTGTGACAGCTGCGTTTTCTTTTTTTCTTTTTCGAACCTTTTATCCACCTCTTCTATTTCCTGTGAAATACAGCTTGTAGTTTAGTTTCCCCAAGCTATTCCAAAGTGATCAATTTATCTGCAGTTCCATGTCCTGGAACATCATTCACCAATTCCATCTCGGCGGAGGATGCGCTGCTTCCTGTTAGCATCGCTGATTCGCAGGCCAACCTCACCTGAACAGAGCGTTCTGGGTATTGATTCATAACCCGGTGAAGGTTTTATTTTGAAATATAATGTTTATCTGTGTAGCGGTGGGAAACCGAGCGCCCCGACTTCACTGAGCTAGAGAACACTGCCGAGGGACATAGTTTTGTTGACTTGCACACACACACACACACATTGCACACTTAAATGCGCACAGGCAGATAACAGAATCCATTTGAACATCTGATTCATGCACTTTCTTTTTTGATAGATAGTTGGGCATGTTCACAATTTTTGTACGATTATTTGAGTAATAACTTTGGAGAACAGCTTATTAATGCCAATATGGAGCAATCAGTCGACCTATATTGCATGCTTTTAGAGGTGGTGCCAACAGGAAACCGGCGAAAAACCCACTTGGAGAACATATAAACTCGACACAGATAGGATTCGAACATGCTATCTTCTTGCTGTGAGGCAACAGCGCTAACCACTAAGTCACCCTGCCGCCTAATCCACTCTAATAACGCTTTATTTCTAGGATATGGTTACACTGAAAACGGGAGTGAGCGCAGAACCATGCACAAGAGGGAAAGATGGATCACAATGAAAGAATGGCGGTGAGTCGACGCTCCCTGCTAACAGCAGAATGGTCGACAGGCAAAAATAGAACGAACAATTAAAAGGGTGGAAAATTACAATCCAAAAGCAGACCCAAATGTAGACAATAAAATAAAAAGAAAAGGAAGGATAGACAACAGAGAACACACGCTTTTTGTTATAATCATATTACCCTCTTATTAAAACATATGTACATACTGTGGCTCATCTGAATCTTACATAGTGGCATCCATGCAACCGCTGTTATAAACTGCAAAGATGGAATTGCATCTTTGTGTCAAGCGCAACTTCCTGGACAGGTGCATCGAAATAGAAGCACAACATGCACAATAGTTCGACATCCTGCCTTATTAATCAGAGACAACTACACTGAAGCAAAAAAAACCACAACCCTAAAGATGACTCTGATTATTTATAGCCGATCCGAGTTATTGAAAATGTGATGTGGCATTTACATGCAGCAGCTCATAAATATTCCACTGAGGAGACTGAAATATTGAGGGGACAGCAGCATGCAAGTAAACACCGTCTCCTGCTGGTCCGTGCATGGACAGGTGAATCAATCAATTATCCACACAGGCAAAGTGCATCTTCGACATGCAACTATACTTCGTTATTATCTTTAAAGCGCATCGCCGAGCGCGCAATAATGTTAAAGACAAAAATATTAACGTTTAAATTTGAAAGTTACCTTTCAGTTTCCCAGTCAGGTAATGCTAAAGGCTTAAATATAATTGAAAATACAAAAATAAGACAAATCCACTTTGCAAAGCGACAACATTTTAGGCACGGTTGAGTAAAAAGAGAAATTTAGAATGGCATAAAGATTGCCTATTTTTATTAAACAAGAAGCCAATGGTTTCATTTCGAATGCTTAAACCTTCTGAGTGAAGGTATTACATCGGGAAGCATAGGTCTGTTCGTGTTTCAGGCCGAAGCAAAGGGAACGTCGGCCTAAAGCATTAATCACGGCACATTTTCCTTGTGAATTTGACATCTCATCCAGCAGGAGGTTGTAACATGATCAGTGGAAAGATGAACACACAGAAAAAGGAATGTAAAATCACATCCTGATTTATTTACTATTCTGTCGGTGCAGTTTTAACTCCAAAGTTACAACACTGGTATCAATGATAGCAGGAGCAGCTTTAGACCGGCGGCCGTGATGTCACCCGTAACGCATCATTTCTGTGATGCCAAACTGAGCATCTAAAATGCATTGACAATGAAGAAGTGTGGCTCTGCTGCTGAGGTGGTAATCTAGAAAAATGACTTTCCCAACTGGAGTTTTATCGGATTTATCTTATGAGAACTCGTCTCCCGGTGGTGCGAATGAGGAATGCAGGCTTTTAAGCACGGATATGTTTAACTATGAGGTTTAGTGTTTAATGCATTTCTATTTCGGGTGAAGTCACAGGTAACGCTGACTTCATCCGCCTCTTACCTGAACCCGACAGCCTTGAATTGGGATTGTTTAAATAAGCCCTTCACAAGCGGCCATTGTGTCACAACAGATAATAACCCAGTAATAAGCACAGTCTCACAAGCGTTAACATCTGTACAGGCCTACATGAATAAATACCATTTAAAGGTGTTTCCAGTTTAGCTAAACCTTAAAAGTAATATTTGTCATCATCGACTCGTGCTTGAGTGTTTGACCAGCTGGATATGGTTCTTCAGATTAAAGCGCTGTTTTATTCTGTGGGAGCTAAAAGTCTCTTTCTGTGGATACAAAAAAACAAAATAAAAGCTGTTTATGGTGTGAATGCTGTTACATCATTGAGTAGATTCACACGTTGTGTGTCTGAAAGTGTGTGACTGCAGACTTGACGGCTGTGGATCTTCATCACAGGGGAAACAAAAAGTGATGTCTGGTTCATGATGTGGATTAATATGAAGTTAAAAAGAGCACAAAAACAAAGTCGCCCTCTTGTCCAGAAAGGACAGAAAGGAAGTGTAAAGATGAAGAAGGAGAGACAATCCCCGGCTGCTCATTGGTTCTCTGTGTCTTGCACTGTCACATTTATGCCTAAGAAGACAAGTCCTCCCACACTTCCCCTCTCCTGGGATCTCCAACTTCAACCCTCTCTTTTGAAGATGCTTTTTTTTTTTGCAGCATCTGAACCCACCCCCCTTTCCCCCAGCCACTAGGCTATAATGCCTCCCTTCCTCTTTTCACACTTTGATTGCGTGTATCTCTCATCGGAGTCCTCTGGCTAATTGCATCATCCTAGCAGTCTTTTCCTCCCCCACTCCCTGATCACACGCTGCAGAGCGGTTGACGTTCCGTGCTTCTTATTAATTAGAATTAGCCAGAATAGGACAGAAAAGTGATGAGAAAGTGCTGATCAGTATTTTGAGTGTATAAATTGCAATTGTCTTGGTCCGGGGGTGTTGTTGGCTGAGAGGGGGGGTCGGGAAGTGAGGCTCGGATCCAAAAAGTTTACATCATTCCCGGCTAACCTATTTAATTTTAATCCCAACGCATTCCTAGTATACATAAAGGCTTGTGCTGCGTTCACACCAGTAAACGGCCGAGTGCAGTGCTGCTCTGATGTCTATTGATATTTTATCTCATTTGGCTGCAGCCATTATCAGCAGCATCCACACAGCAACAGGACTTGGCTTGGTGGAGAGATTAGGTGTCTCCATCCTCATCCTCTCTTGGCACATAGGCACACAGAGAGAGAGAGAGAGACAGCGGTGGAAGTGAGGATGTTGGAGAGTCTCCTCTCCCTCTCTCTCTCTCTCTCTGTCGCTCCGTGATGCCACCACATCAGAGCAATTTAACAGTTCTTTGATCCATGTCCTGAAAGTGAATGGCAACAAATTAAGCAAATTATTTGAACCACCCACGGGCCTAAGGCGAAGAGGGAGGCGGCGGGAGGAGGGGCAGGGAGGATGCTATAGTTGTTAAAAGGATAAGGATGGTCGATTGTGACTTCGTGGTCAGAGTACATGAAGGAGGGAGGGTGGGGGGGGGGGATAAATAAAATATGTTCCGTATTTAAATGTGTGAGATAACCGAGGAGTGAACCTAATCAGGGGGAGATTAGTTCTGCCTCGGCGGTCTCCTCGTGTTCTCACGGAGAGCCTGGCTCAGTAGTTAGTGCTGCCTGATCCGGCTGGAGTTTTGAGAATGGCATCAGGAAACAATATCGCCTCCGTGTCTTATCTTTGGGAGGGAATCAATTGGTTGTGAAAAAAATTGCTGTCTCTGTCCTTTTGCTTTTTATTACCTGAGCAAAAACTTTGTTTGCTCCCGGGATGTCCCCGTGTGTTTAATTCTTCAATGGAATAAAGAGAAGATGAATCAAATAGTTGAAAAAAGGGCAGTGGACTTACAGTAAATCAGTACTTGCGTGTAACATGTATAGCTTTCAACCATGTCTGCATTTAGAAGCGACGTTTATCCTTCACTGAGCACCAGCAGCAAATCAAAGCAGTAGCACTCAGACAGCGAGACTACTGATGCATAAATCTGTAATCACTTTTAACTCCAGGAGGCTGAAGAATATTATGAATTGGGACCAGCTGAATAAAATAAATACATTTCAGTGAGGAGTTTTCTATCACAGTCTGGGCTTGTCGATGGAGTTATCAGCTGATCACGTTTATCTAATATCGCAGTGACACACCCACACAGCCAGCCGATCATCAATCTACCAATCTTGCTGGATATGATGCTCAGTTATTCAGGCTCTGATCTCCAGCTCCCCATCCCTGCCCAGTCTATGAGATTCACTTCACCATATATCGGCTTTACCAGGTCATCAGCCACCACCGCCCGGTGTTGCAAATGCAAGGGAAGATGCCCTCTGACCTTAATGTCCCAGCAGAGATTTTAAATATTTACCTATTAACCATTGTTCTCAACTTTTCCTTTGGTTAAAGGTGCTGCTGTTTGCAGCCAGATAAGCTAACAATTCCTAACAATATGCGGCTACATTCATGCTACATCAGATTGATTTTGCAGCGTAAGTAAAGGCGAATTGTCATTTCAGAGGTTTCGTTCCATTCCCTGCTTTCATAGCCGTCTTCTGCTGACAGAAACTTTACAGCAACAGTCGCAGACTTGTCAAATTGCTTGTAACTTCTCCTTGCGAGGAAAAGTAATGAAGGTGATGTCAATCCAAGCCGTTTTTTCATCGGACCAAAATCTTTCCTTCCAAAGGAGGCTTGGAAATAGTGCGAGATGTCAATCATTCCCTGCCATTACCTCTCTCCCAGTGCTCCGACTCCCTGAAATAACTGTGCTCCGTAATAGTCGCCATTCCAGCTGTCACAATTATGTCGTTCTCGGCCTTCACTTCTCTGAGAAGCTCCTGCTTCACATCCTTCTACTCTGTATTTAAGTTGGATAAGTTGTCCCCATACCACGGTGTCCTCTGTTCTGCTTCCCGAAGTTAACGGGAGCAACTGGGCAGACTTGGAGACCTGGCTTCTCTACTCATAATGTAATTTCGCAGCTCATTATAGGGCCAGTCCCTCCAGTTGGTGTCAGCGGTGGTTCTAGATATGCATTGCCTGGCAGATCTGGGTCACACAGCATTGGCAAATCATTCTTAGCCCTTCTCTGCCGTCTGTCGAAATGTTGAGACAATCAACGGAGAGACATTTGAAACTTCACCAGTTAAAAGTTAATTTATAGCAGTTTGCTGGGGCTGACTTATTTGTGCCGCCCATCTGGCGCCGAAGGAGAAGGAAGGATATAAACTCTACAGAAACGTCCTTAAATTCGTAAGAACGACGATTGATATAGACAATAGCCTATCAGTACTCCAGGCTACTGAAATACGGCACTTTTTTTTTGTCTCAGAGTAAATCTGAAATCCCACAATGGTAAACAAATTAATACTTAACTCCTCGCATTATTGTAATGAGCCTTAATGAAGCATTTTCCCAGAGCCATTAAGATAAAGATTGTAATGGATTCAGCACACAGGTGTGCCCATATTTATCTCCAAATCAATGAATTCCCACTGCCTGCGCTGTAATTAGACTGTCAGACTCTGATAAGGGTCATGCCAAACTGCGTGTTGTGTGTTTACTCAGCGAACGCTTGCCTGGATAGGTTATCTGTGTGCACGCCTGCATACATTTGCATCCGCCGCTACCTCCACTGAAACGCCCAGCAGCGAGAAGCTTGTTAGAAATTTTCCGATTAACCTTTTGAGACTGAGAGCAACTTTATTTTTTTTTATATATATTTTTTGCTCGAGGTGTAATTGCTTTATTAGACCGCAGAGCGATAGATAAAGGCACATTATATAATTTGTGATTTGTTGAGGTGACGCTGTGTCTGCAGCTTGTGTGCAGTGCACTCTTTTTTAATATACCGTGCTGCAGGAGAGTAACCTGCAAATTAGTCATGAAAGCCCAATTGATCTATTGATCTGGGGCATGGAGCTATTATGCACTCTTCAACAAAAACATGCAGCAGCCTATTGTTAAGCTAACAGGCTCGTTGACAGACATTTTCAGAACTCTTGCATAGGCCTATTGATATAAAAAGATATTTCAGGCAACATCCGAAAATGTCCTAATAGCAGTATCCGTCTCAGTGTGAAGGAAATTACATATGAGGTATAACATATATTAAAAAAAAAAAAAAACATCCCAGAGCCAAATGGAAAAAAGACCTTGGAGGTTTGAATTTGATTAATGGTGATAATGCAGGTACAAAGTCGTGTTTTTGTCCCGCTGCACCGATGACGGCAGAAACAAGGGAGTTGGTGATCTCATAAAAATACGCTATCAAATATACTTTCTTATTCTTTTTTTATTACTCTTTTGGAGATGCTACTGTACGAATCAGCGGCTGCCAACGCAAATCACTTTAAAAAACATATCTTTCTTTTCCACCTCTGCAATAAAAATACCGAACTCCTCATACTAATCCCAAAGCTCATCGTCCACCTGCCGCGCACCGACAGAAGGAACCCACACTTCCTCTTTGCTGCAATATTGCTGTGGTGATATGTGTCTGTGCTCGTTTGTATACTATGTGATATTACACATGATGTATACTGTGGTTATGTGTGTCTGTTGTAATTGCATTTGTTGGTTAATGCTTGGTTGGCTATTGTGCAGATTGTAATACAGTCCTCACGGAGGCTTTGTGTTATTCTTGTTGCTCTGTCGTGGACTCCAACAAGCACGGCGCCGACCGAGCTCAGGGACGTGAATTGAGCTAAATAGATTTTCTTTGGAAAATCAATTATCATCACAAGGTGTCTTTATTTGATTAAAAAACAACAACATAAAATTGGAAAATAAATGTGCTAATTACTAATAAATGTGGAAGGGAAATCCAAAAAGATAGAAGCATTTAGAAAAGAAAAGGTAATAAACAGCATCTCTAGAATGATTGAAGGATAGCTAACATTAGCACTGTCATCAGTTGTCCCAAGACAGGAAGCTGCTCATAAAGTCATGAGGAGAATGCCCAACAATGCCACAATGAAAGGATTGATCCCATCCACTAATTGGAAGATAAGGAGAGCCTTGCTTTTATTGAATTTCTCCGTCTTTCAATTATCTGCTAACTGCCATAATAGCAGCTTTTGTCTTCCTGTCTGGGGCTTCATGCGCGGTGCGTCATTGACACGTCAAAGCCCAGTCCTGCCTCTCTGCATCCATGCGCGATTCCAGAATATTGATGTGGAATATTGGTACGCCGTGTGGATGGGACTAACATAAAGTAACCCGTTGTGTTGAACTGGTGTTGTAGTTACTGTATTGGATTTTTCACACGGGCTAACCGATGTAGCTTGTTCCGTTGACTGACACTGGCCACAGGTACACGCCTGTGGGCTAGTTTTTGACTTATAAAGCATCTCTAATCGGATGTGACAGGAGCTTTTGCTTGCCAGAGTTGATCTCTATAGCAGCGAGAATATTTATTGGCAGCCCACCCCGCTGCGCTCTGAATAATTACATTATGTGACATGTAGCAGACAATACGCGAACAGTTATGTAAACATTACCTGGGTGTCACTATTTTTACGATTATCAGTCGGCTATGAGCAGAATTAAATCATATTATGAGCTTAAACTCTATTGAAATATGTCAGCTAATAAGATCAATGATGAGCAAATGAAGTCAAGCCTCTTATTATACATTCAGATCTCATCCTCACTAATTCTAATATCAAGGGTTAGACCAGTCCATGCATAACAACACTGCGTGACATCTGGCCTCCCTTTAATTAGTCCTCACAGACTACGTTGAAACTCAACTCCAAACATTGATGTTTAAACATGGAAATGTGACATTAGATTGCAGGAAACGTGACAGACCCAACTTGAATAGGAAGTTAGTTCATTAGGCAAGTCAAACAAGGGTTGCATGCGAGACTGACTTTTTTTTGTGGTATAAAATTCCTCTTAGATAATGTAATGTCAGAGAATCGCCATCATTAGCAGTGATGTGGTTATTCCCTGTCTTGGTTTCACGTCTCCCTGTCGTTTGATTGACAGAAACAGTGTAAAAATGTGACAAAAGTGTCACATCCTCCCGAGGCTATCAACCGGGGCCGGGAAGATGACGAGGCGGGCGCCCTCGGTTCAAACATCTGACACTGTCGGCAGGCTTTAGAGAGAGCTCGTCTCCTGACCGCTGCCTGCAACCAGTGCCTCGCAGGCCGCCGCCGCGTTACCCGGACGAGCTACCCGGCTGAAAGGTGTGGCTGCCGTCTGGAGACATTTGTTTCAGTGGACTATTTGAAATTGAAAAGACCGTTAATCCCATAGAAATGTCCCATGTGTCTGAAAGAAACATCAGCATCAACATAAAAACCATGTTCCAAAAGGAGATTGTCGATACAAGCAGGTCTCATTCACACCCAAAGCAGAGATGGGGGGGCGGGGGGGGGCTTTTTCAGTTCTCAGGTTGCAAATAAATGGGGTGAGGAGAGGGCTTAGCTCTCTCAGCCTGATGAAAAGTGAGGATCACTTCAAAGCCGTGAGACTTTTTATGCATTAATGCATCCCGAATAACGAAGAGCCTGCATTAGAGCCTGCATTGATCCACATTGATCCGCCTACACGTTATTCAGCACCAGTCTATAATCAAGGAAATATCTTTCTAGCATGAACTGTTTCAGAGCATATCATAATCTCTTGGACTTTTAACAACTGATCATGAGAACGGTTTAAAAAATGCACGATACCAGCTCTACAGGATAGATGGGGATTCGAAGTGGTTTCACCTTCACCCGTCTCTTTCACAAGCAAACAAATTTTCACAAAACAAAATAAGATAGTGAGTTCAACATGAACAAATCATTAACTGGCTTCATTTTTGAATCGGTTTTGACAAATGCCGCGAGGTGTTTTTTTTTCCAAGATTGCAATATTCCTTTTACAGTAATACCTCTAAATACAAACAATGTTCATGAACAAGTGTTGCGAAGAAACAAGCTAAACTTTGAGAGTAAGGGATGAATTAAACCCGTATGTAGAGGTATTACTAACGTATACTCCTAAATTAGACATCATCTCCCTTTCAAATCAGGAAATTCAAACAGTAGGATTTTGTTTTCTCCGGCCCGTGGTGTTAACAACGTCCTGTAGGAATAGCTACATGCACACGGTGATAGATGCTATACAAGAGCAGGGGAATTAGCGGATAGCTGGCAATTGTTCAAGTGGGTTGAGGACTGGGACGCTGAGAATGAGGCGAGTGGAGCACAGATTCTGCTCTGGGACTTCACACTGGAGAAGGGAAGGGTTTCCTTTCCCTCCATTACCCAGAGGTCTTAATTAGTTTAGGTTAATCATGCACTGTTACTGTAAAATGACTGCTGTTGTTTTCATCTATCATTTCATCGCCTCAAACCAACCTGGATTGGTCCACCTCATTTCACACAAGGGGCCGTCCCCTGATGTGATTGTTCTGCAGCTTCCCTCCTCTCTGTTTCTGCTTTATTATGTTCAATGGCTGTTTCTCCTACTTCTTAGCACACACTGCACCAACACACGCTATACCTGTCACGCACTGGAAGTTCCAACTATAAAAAGCTGCAAAATCCATCGCACGAGATGTGAGAGCGGGGAGGAGATCATTAATCAGGAATCCGTCCGGTGTAATCATAGGCCTTAAACGCTTCGCAGAAATTGCAGTGTGTGTAAGCCCTTTATTAAAACTGATGATTTCATCATGAAAGGAAAAACATCCATGTATTAAATCAGCCAGAGGGCACTTGTAATCAGAAAAAAATGTGCAAAAGAAAATTAGCAATGCTAATTTTCCGGAGGTGTGCTCCCCGCTTGGGTTGAATTTAATTTGTGAAACTGGTAATTTTTTTTTAGGTTTTGAGAGATGTTAACAGCTTTTGTAATTTTTGAATATTCAACATAAGCCGCTCCACTCCTGATATTTACAAGATTTTAATAGTTTCTCGATTAAATTCTCATTTACAAAAATGCCTTAATTATTACCTATTATTGGAAGAAAAGATTTAAAACAACATTTAATTTGAATCTCAGCAGAATTGAATGAGGAAAACTAACTTTGCTTTACACGATCTTTCTCTTTCTCCTTCTTCACCTCCTTCTCTTCACCTCATCACCGCCCCCGGTGTCTAAACCTCGTTAAAAGCCCCTATGGTTTGACCTGCGCTCCTAAAATACAGAACCACCAACTGCAAGTCTTTACTTTTGATCCAACTTTTATAATTATAGTAGGAGTAGGAGAAGTATATCCAAAACAACGGCTGCACTGAAGTAGACACAGATTCAGCTGATTCACACACTTTTTTTCTTTTTCTTGACCTTTTCAAGCTTGTGTGCGACTCATTGGAGATTTGAACAAGAAGAATGCATTTCAGTAATCGAGTTCAGTGTTGGAAATACTTCAGCTACTTGTTTGGGTTTGGGAGAAAAGAGATAACTAAAGCGTAAATGTCGCTTTCGATTAAAAATCGCCACTGAAGAATAACCCATTGAGGTCTGGCTGTTGGCAACATTCGCAAAATGCACCTAAAGGGCGATACTCTACTAGAACCTCTGAGGGGGGTAACCTTTAAGAACAGTGAAAATAAAATATCACGATATATTTCAGCATCTGCTGGGCCCTCGCTGCAGACGAGCGCCTGTGTCTCAGCACAACGCCTTCACAGCAAGCTATTTTCGCGGAAGAAAGGGGGTTATTAATTACCAAAATGTCATAATTAAATCGCACAATGGTAACCTGGAGTGCTTAATTCACGTGACTCTACATATGTCAGAATCTGGCAACCCTGTTAGGAGGAACAAGGGAGCAATAGCGGCGACTGTGAGGACACAGGACATATGGCGGAACATCCAGAAAGTGTCCCCGGGTGGCTCTGCAGGTTTCGTCGAGGCCGAAGGACATGCAGCATGCACAGATGTTTGCTAAATCTGTTTTCTTTGGGAGAATCATGAAGGCAATAAACAAGAGAATACAAGCGCTGCTCTAAATACAGCCTGCGTTCGCTAAGAGACTTAAATGACAGCGTCTTATGTTAGCGTCCGTGTGCTAACTACGCCCCGGGGGTAGTCGCGTTGCGCCTGTGCTGTAGGTGCCTCCGCTGTAATCAGCAACCCGCTGCTTTCCCTTTGACATTCTGCAAGGAAACAAATATATAATTAGAACCGAGGAAGCTCACCTCGAGCTTTATCAAATAAATAAAGCCATTTCATACCAACTGTGCAAGCCAAAAGTATATTTTTTTTCTTGTCACATTTTAATGGTCTCTGCACGTGGAGGGGGGGGGGGGGGGGGGGGGGCAGGAGGGGAGTCCTGCTGTGTGAACCTGTTCCCCATTTGAGGCGCAGCTTTGTGGGTGTTCAAATTCCAGTTCAATTGTGCCCTCGGTGTTTATTCAGGGCTAACAGCTATAGTCTTGGATTGGCTGACAAACTGTAGAGGCAGGATGACACTGGTGCTGTCTGGGCGATGCCAAGCCATCTGCTCCTCGGAAGCTTCCAAGCGGGAAGAAGGTGAGCAGGAGCGGAGGGAAGAAAAACAAGAAAGCCGAACATTAATCCCGGGAATGCGTTAATAATTCCCAAGAGTGTGAAAACATTAGATTTTCTGAGAAAATATGAGGATCTTAGGTCCACAACGGTCGCAGCGAGTGCGCTAGCGCTTGCAAATAAGGGGCTTCGGAGAGACTTTCTGCATTACTCATGGAGCCCTGGAGAGAATCCCAGATGGCAGCGCCTCAACAGTCCTGCGTCATCTGGTGCGGAATACTGAAAGGTCATTCCACTAAAAGTTGAAAGATGGAAAAATAACATCAAGTAATATTAACAATACCAGTAGCGGCAAAATAGCAGTGTTAAAACGGGGAGATTCATTTTCATCTTGAAAGCATGGACAGAAGGGGCGGACGCAGGAAGGTCAACCCCTTAGTGTTGACCTTCCTGCGTCCGCAGCTTCATCTTTGATTTGGACTTGAGTAACACTACAATTTATAATTGCTTGTCACTGATTTTACCTAAATCCTTGATATAAAACTTCACTAAAACTATTTAGCATTATTCAAAACTTAAATAAAGAAGTCAAATCGACTTTTTAAAAGAACAATTATGTCCCGATGAAATTCACCGTGGATCCTGGCATGGCTCTTCACGGCTACGGCTGCAGGTGCTGATTCTGATTGGCTATCACCGCTATATATGGCTCTTTGCTTGACTCCCTGATGAAGCCTTGACGCTTTGCTGGTTCATGCTTCCCTCGTCGTTGCGTTGAAGACTTGTCCATCTTCTTTCAGATTCCCCGCCCTCCCTCTGCTTTGCCCTCGCCTTCGTCCTGATTGGTGTCACCTGTGCCTCGTTTCCCCCTGTCTTTCCAGAGCTTAAAACTGTGTTCACTCCCTCCCGCACCAGATCATTATTTCGCCTTCCGACCTTTTATGCCTGCCGTTTCAGATAGTTTTATATCCTCCTGTCCTTTCTACTAGCCTTCTCCGTTTGCTCGCTCGATGCGTTTTCTCACCTGTTGACCGAACCAGTTACTTTTGTCGTTTGAAGTCCTGGGCACAGTGTTTGTCCAATTTCCTGCGTGGCTCCAGTTACAACAAAAGCATAAAAATAATGTTGACACAAAAACTCGGTAGATTGTTTTTAGCAGAGATCTATGATGTGTTCTCTTTATCACCGGAGACGTGAACTCTGTTCTCCTGCGTGTAAAGGATGTGTGTGAGCCACCACTTAACACTGACCTCTAGAACTCCAGGGGTATTCTTTCCTGTAAAATACATCATGTTGCTCTCCTTACCTCATATGTGCAAATCGATGCCGGGGTTGTCTCCTCCGCATCCACAAGGGTACGGACTCCCAACATCCATGGAATGCCGGTATCTGAATCATTTTGGAAGCGGATGTTTTTTTTGCCTCCACCAAGGAGATTGATTTTGCTGGCACTGATCTGTCTGGAGCGAGATAACTCAAAGATGATTACATTCTGGTGATGATCCAGAAGATATCCTGGATTCCGGATCACTTAAAATGCAGATTTTTCCATTTACTTATAATGGAGGCTTTTTCAAAAAACCATATCTTGTAAAATCTGCATTCAAGTCACTCACCAGAAATAGTCATATCGTCACAGTCATAAAGGGGTCCGATATGAAATATCATGTAAAATGTCTTCTGGATCTGATCCAGAATGAGGTCAGGAAAAAAATATGACATTTTAATATTTAATATTGAAATCAGTTAAAAAATACACATCAACTCAGATTCACTTTTAGGTTTCATGGTTGGTGTATAAAGATACCAAGAACAATTTACATGATGATGCAGATCACCATGTGGACGGTGTGGGAGGGGAATGACCTGCTTGGCAGAGGTCTGCGCTCTCCGAGTCCTTTTCTCGTTTTCTGTGAACCTGCTCTCATTCCCAGGTTGGGAAAACTGAAGCGAAAACCAAAACTGATGCGTGTCAGGCTTGTCTTTATGTTGTGGATTCCTGTAGAACTCCATTCCAAAAGAAATAAACTAAATTAAATAATACCTGCACCCGCTTATGTTTACAAGGACGGCAGCCATACATCTTCACATTCCCGAGTCGGTATACACAAGCAAGGCAGCAACAGCGGCGCTGCTTGTGATTCTATTTTGGCTGCCTGTTTCTTAATGTTTACAAGGACTCGGGTTTTTCACTCCTTTAATATCCTTAAAGCCGCAGACACTAGCCTGCTAAACTGGGTATCAATTACCTCCATGCATTCCTCCTATCTCTTCTTCCCTTTCGTTCCCTGTCGCTGAGATGGAACAAACGGTGACTTGCACATATCTGAAGTCCTGGTTCAGTGATGAAGAGGATTGAAGACAATAACAGATATAAGCCAAATGCGGCAGGGCGGAACAAGAGCAGGCAGGGAGCGAACAGAGAATGGGATGACTGGCTTCCGCAGAGGAAGTTTTTCCCCATTGTTAAATATAATCATCCTCTGTTCTACGTGAATACTTAAGCCCCCCCCCCCCACACACTACCGGGAGTTCATTTATATGAAACTCTGCAATTTGACTCTGATTTCCTGCTCTGTTTTTGCTGCCGCTAAGTGTGTTTCAATCCAGAGTGATTGCAAAATTCAAAGGTTTCAAATGCATGTAAATAAGATTTTAATTATCAAAGCCATTCTAAAGACACAATACCCATTACTGTATATATATGAAAAAGTTTATTTAAATTATTGTTGTTCTGCAAAAGTCACACATTCCATACAGTAAACTACTTCTGATTCTGATTCTGATATTCAAAAATAGAATGCAATATTTTTGTTTTTAAATGCAGTCAGTCTGCATTGAATGACAGATACCTCAAATGTTGTGATTTGGAAATATGCCCTGCGACTAGCAGCTCCAATAAACATGTCAAAGAGAAATAATAAACATGGGTGATGGTGAGATTAGGAATGCCCTCAGTGAAACACACGGCTGCTTATTATTCTTGACAAGAGAAAATTACACTGCCTCTTATTTTAATAATATCAAAGCAGCGCCGCAAAAGTGCTGAAACGTGTCGTACAAAGAGAAGCAATCACCAGGAATGGATGTGAGTGTTAAAACAGATGAGTCACAACATTTAACAAAACGTGTGTGGTTTATGGTGATTTATAGCATATATATATATCCTTTCAAAATAAGAGCTTTTTTTTTTTTTTTACCAGCTAATACCTACATTTAATCTTCACCAACTTGAGTTTTTTTTTTTACAGAAAAATACAACCCCTTACTTCCAAAAAGGAAGCTGATAAAAGCAGAGCGTAGTTAATTTCCTGAGCCCTCATCTCATATGCAACCGGACGTGTTTACTCCCCTGTTGGGCCGACGTTAGAAGGATTCCGTCCCCCCCTTTGGGCCCTTGTTGTACAGCAACACCGACTCAACACGAAGCAAATCCGTGGCAGCCTCTTCCCAACAAGAAAACAAACAGCATGTTGCGAGCTAACTCGCCACGGATTGCAGCCAAACTGAGAGCCAACATTGGATTTGACCTCTATTCTTTAAATTGCCATAAACTCCAGTTGTTGTTCTCTCTCAGGAGCTATTGGCCACATGCCATTACAAAACTTCCTGATTCAGTTTTGCTATATTTTATGCTTATATGTGTGTGTGTGTGTGTGTGTGTGAGAGACCTTATTTTCAGATGATGATGATGTTTCCTGGTTTATTTTGTGGGTTTCTCTTGCAGTTTAAAGTTTACTGATTGATTCCAATGCTGGATTCCATTCTCTCTTTGCGTCACGCTGTCACTCATCTGTCGGTTTTACCGGCATCTCATCGCCCTGATTGAGTTCAGCTGCGTCTCCTCATCTCCTTTTCATTTAGTTTGCGATGCTCGATTGTAACTCCTGGCCGTTTCGCTCTGTTTTCTTCTCCTTCAGTTTTGATTCTACCACTTCTTGTTGACTTTATTTTGCTTCCAACTCCTTTTTTTATTTTTTGCTCCTGGTCTTTCCGACCTGCTGCGGAGCAAATTGTTTTCTTGTTTTTTTGGGATTTTTGTTTCCGTTGATGCCTGTTAATAGACTGATCCATAGGTTATGACTCACACCTATCACCAATCTGCCCAAAGCTTTTAATACCATCACTGTGGCTGAATTAACCATTTGAATGTGAGGGAGAAGTGAGTAAAATATAGTTGAGAGGTGCAATCGAGTCTAATTCCACTGCAGGTAAAGGAGGAGAGGAGTTGTGAAATGTAATCCTTTTATCTCCTCCTCCTTAATCTGGCATTTGCACCAGAGGGAAGTGATACGAAGGACCCGGCAATTAAGAAATGAAGATTAAATTAGGGCAAAAGTTTTCCCTTTGAGCTAAGGTTTTTACCCACTTCCATTTCCAAAATTGTAATTGCGCTATAAGAAATGTAATATGATCTAATGATGAATTGCCAGAGTCTTTTGAAGGCAGTCGGAGGAGAAACAAAGTCACCATGAGAGGAAAACAATGTTGTCATTGTCCTCAGCGTTTCCAACAGACTGTCAAACTTCGTCGCATCGACGGGATTTCCTTTCCTCCAGAAACCTTGTTTGTGTTGCGTATCCTAGAAAAATGGATTCAGGCAGTTTGCGCATTGTGTACTCTCTCACAAGTCAAATGCATCCCGATCAAACTTTGCTTTTTAAGTGTCGCGGCTTGACACAAATGGGATCCTTCCCCCCCCACGCATCATCTGAAAGGGGAGAAAATCAAAAAGGCACAATGAGCCGTCTCGCTATTCAATGGGGAGAAAGCTCATTTTGTCATCGCTGCCATTCCATGTGAGATTATATATTTTCTTTTGTGGGGGGGGGGGGGCATCCATAGCCCATCTTGCCTTTTGCATCCCCTCGTGGATGTGTGGCTGTGTAATGGATGCTCTTCTGTAGGAGGTGTCAGAACGTACCGTATGCTTCCCCCCCAGCGTCACTGTGTCCCACTGTTAACACGGTGGGCTGACTAAGAGGCAGCAAACGCGCCTGAGGAGATGCACTATTTTTAAGGGTGTAGAAAATATTCACAGCTCACCTATATTTGTTCAAAATGTGGAATTACAGGCCTTGTTAGCAGCTGTTGTCTCCACATTTGTTTGTATCCTAATGATGCTCCTAGTTCTTTGTGTGGAATCTGTAAAGATGCCATGCGACCGTGTGGGATGAGCGAACGCTGCACATTAATAAGTAAACAACAGAATAATATAAAGAAATGAAGCCAGAGTGATTGCATTTGCTGGTAATTTGTTGTTGTTTTGCCGACTTGTTCTTCGCACGTTTTGTCAAATAGCAGGGCGGCTGCTGATGCTGATAGAGCTGCTGCTGCCGTGCAGCTTCGTGGCCTGGTTCCAACCACAACAGGGTTGTTAAAGCAGAACTGCTGTAGATGGTCGGATGGATGCGGGAAGATGAAACCGCTCTGCGGTGTTCGGGGATCTCAGTCCCCTCTTCTGATGTCACAAGTGTTCAGGTCACGTAAACTCAAATGAAAATGTGCTTGAGCCAAATATTCTCCGGCTTCTTCCCACCACCAGAAACATGCAAATTAGGCAAAACTGGGGACATAAAATTGTCCATAGGTGTGAGTGACTATCTGTGTGTGGCACTGCGATGAACCAGGGTGTACCCCGCCTCTTGCCCGTTGGAAAGGCTCCAGAAGGCTCCGCGACCCAATAATGGACAAAAGCTATTCGGAAGATGAATGAATGACAAATAAAAGGAAAAATGAGGGAAGTTTTCATTTATTTGCAGCGAGGTGGAGAAATATTTCCAAACTGAGCAAAACTTGACCTAATAACAGTGAATCCATCAATGCTCGGTGGGAATTTTCTAAACCCACCATCCTGATTGTGTCTCTATGGGTTGAACTGTGCATCCGTGCATCCGGTGGAAGGTCACACGGTCATTACCCTGCACTGAAACAACCACAGACATACACGGGCTCGACTTTAGCCACAGCTCGCCGTTGTGTTTATGCTGCTGGAGCTTCATTAGTGGATGGGTTGCAGATGCAGGCTGATTTGCAGGAGGAGGCAAGTGACTCATGCCATGATGGACTGATGGTGATGGGGGGGCAGCAGAAAACACAGGATGAGGGAGCAGGCAGCACAGCCGGGCCATGACAAATAAGGATAATTTACTACCCCAGTTAAAAAAAAAAATCCCCCACAATGCAAGCAAATGTAAAGCAGATAGCCACATATTATCGCAGCAATGAAGTCCTCTACATCTAGAATTAGACACCACGGAATAAACGGTCGTGCAGCCAAAGCCAGTCCTAAGCCTGTTTACAAGTTTCATGTTCCCAGAAGAGCGTTGCATTGTGCTGCTAAAAAAATAAAAAACAAAAATGAATGAAAAGTAATTTCCCCGTGAAATCCTTCAGCAGAAACTCTGCAAAGGGATTCGCTTTCTAATCCTCTTTCAACATGTCCATAAACGCTTTGGCGAGGCCGACAGTGGTCACGTATGTCTAATCTGTAGGAAACTCCGGCCGCGCGTTTCGCCGGGCCGTCGCTGCGCTCTTGTTCACCGTAACACGTCCTCTGGTAATCCCGCCAAATCTCACAGCCTGAGCGCAACCTGGGCAACGTTATTTTATTTAACTCCAACTGTTACATCATTACCCCCCCCATGAGGCAGACATCAAACTCCACCTACATATCTACTAATTTGGGTCCCTTTGTCACTCCACTGGAGACCCAAGCCCCCTTATTGGCTGGGTGATATGAGCTAATGCATCACTGTCAATGTGTGCACCACGGGGGGTAAAAGGGCCCGAACAAGGGAAATGGCGTACGATGTGTTTGATGCATTCAGGGGAAAGTTTAAACTGGATGATGTATTATAATTGACATTTCGTATGCCTTTCAATATGCCTTTGAACTGGGAGACAGGAGGGGGGGGGGGGGGCATCAATGATTTTCATTTCACAGCCCATTGAGCACATTCATTGTTGTCTTGATAAAAATGGGGGCCGTGAGCAAAGGGGGTCAGCCTCACTTTGGGCACCTGATAGGCCGGTGACTATCATCCGGTCCGAGGCGTTGGCCACTTTAATAGAACTTTGACGGTCGCCATTGTTGACGGCCGAGCGGTAAGTGAAATATTGGATGCATAGAGGTGCTATCGAATACGACCGGATAAAGGATCGGATTAACGCGAAGCATTTCTTCAGATTGAAAAATTATAATTTGGCCGACATGATTTAAGAGTCGCATGAGGAATTGAAAGAAACTGATTTCATTTACTTTAATTCAAGAAACAAAATCATCTGATAAAGACAAAGGCGAGTTAATATGCCAGACTTTTTAGCATAATGTGCCTGAAGTATGATGATAATCTCGGCCTCTTTCGGCTTCTAAAGCGGACCACAGTCTCTATGACCAATGGAACTCTATTTCAGCTCAATAATATCTTTGATGCGTTAGACTGAATACGTCTACACTAAGTGTGGCGTTGCATTAAGCCTGATTAGATCTGTGCGATTCACAGGAGTGATTCGTTGATTTGACGGAAACAGCTCGCCAACACTGGATGTATGAAAATATAATGTGAAAGAGATTTACTTTGACACAAATGGAATTTTCACTGAACAACAAGCTGTTAGCGGCAGGTAAGGCATTTCTTACATTATTATCTTACATTATTTATGCAGATGGAAAATGTCTCGGTGCAAAGACAAGACATTGAATGTTTTAAATTGGATTTGGTCTGTAGAGTGTTCCTAAAAATCTACAGGGCCGACTCGGTTGCTGGGACCACGCCCTAGCGCCCCCCCCCCCCCGAATCACGTCAAATCCTTTCATAGCATTTTGAGTAATCCCGCTAACAGACAGCGCTGGCGAACGCACCCACACCTTGGCACAGGTTCTTATTGAACCAGCTGTGGCGGTTTAGGTGCTGATTTCTGTGCTTATTCTTCAACACTCGGTTGATAAATTGGTTCTAATGGCCGCGGCTGTTTGGTATTCTCTCCATGCCCTTACTGGGGGTTATACTACAAAGGAAGTTGGACATAGCCAGGCTTTCTTTGCATGAGCTGACTCGACTAAAACCTAAAACCCCGGCGAGATAATGACTCTAACTTTCTTTGCTAACCCAGACAGTTTTATTTAAGGTTCTGCTCCTTCTTCATCCTGATTCCTGCAATACTTTCTAACACATTTTTAGGGGGAAACTATGTATTATACCAATAAAATAGACTAGTTTTATATTGGTCAACGTTTCAGCGGTGGAAAACTGTCAGTGGCTTCAAAGCCAAACCGAGAATTAGAACATAATAAAAATAATCTATGCGCCTCCATCGTTGTTTTAGTGTATGGATGAAATGTTGCTCGGAATTAGTTATTTTTATCTGAACAAAACAGAGAGGGGAAAATAAACGACATTATTATTATTGTTGTTATTTACGGTTCCTTGAGATTGAGAATAAATCAATCACAGAGAACGTTATCAGAAAAGCAATATGGGAATATATGAATCTCTGGACCAGGTTAGATGTGAAGCACATGTTACCATGGAGACAGCATAGATAGGTACTTTATCAAAACCCCAAGTGGAATTGATTACCTCTGGCTTTAGGCCCAACCCAACATCACACTCATCAAAGGAGCATCGTCTTGGTTTTTCATCGCTCAGACTTCATGAAATAATTGCGATATTAAACAAGACAGAGCTTTAATGTTCAGTTTGGGCTCAACGAATCATTGATCCGGTTTCCCACCGGACCGGCTGTTCAGCGCCGGCTTTCGCTCCATCGGGGATGTTCTTGCCTCTTACAACACATCACGCAGTTGCTCTGATCCTTTAGTATCGATCAGGATCGGTTTTCACTGGATATAGTTTAATCGCAGAGTGTCTCATGCAGGTGTTACCGGCTGAAACACGGAACACGAGGAATGCTTCGCTCCGGCGACGGTCCGGCCAGAGAATCCCACTCTGGTAATATCTTTGACTACGAAGCAAAATGGCTAATTATGATCTCGGACCCGCTTGCGGTTCACACACGAACCCACACATTGGTTGCCACCTTTAGCCCAATTAGCGCCACCCTCTTGCACCATCTGCGTGGCATGTACTCTCATTATCTTAAACAAACACGCCCACCTCCTGCATTCCAGCAGTGGATGTGGTCA
This sequence comes from Brachionichthys hirsutus, assembly GCF_040956055.1. NCBI lineage: Eukaryota > Metazoa > Chordata > Actinopteri > Lophiiformes > Brachionichthyidae > Brachionichthys > Brachionichthys hirsutus. The sequence goes on along the minus strand of NC_090907.1, from coordinate 2,475,162 downwards.
TGGACGGCGGCTCATTTGCGCACCATTAACCCCCCGCCCCCCCAAAAAGTGTAAATACCCTTTTTGATTCATAACTCTTTGTGTTTTTGCTCCCATTTTTATGCTCATATTTGTTTAAATTTACGCATGATATTCTCAGATGGCTGTAAAGTGTCCTTTTTTTATTTGGAGCAGCCAAAGTGAACATCTGAGCAATAATCGCGTTCAGTAAAGTTCGCTGGATTATCGCAATCAAAGGTTAAAAAAAAGAAAATGGCTCACAAAATGCGAAGGGAAGAGTCCAAACAGTTTCGGATCTTTGACTTCAGGAAATGTGGCATTAAAAACAAGCACGGCCTTTGTGGTTTTGCTGAGGACGTATGTAGGTGTAAACACGTGCTGAAGGTGGCAGACTGGTATCTGTGGTCCCGCCGCCATGATGGTTTGGACTCATCTACTGTTTACCCTGCTTAATTAACCAAACTCCCCAGGCTCCCTCCTCCGGAGCAGCCACCTGTACAACACACCTAAGAACAGACGCAGATTATCGCAGCGAGTCCCGAGAGCCGTTTCGAATCAACAGCCTGTAATGCCTCCTCTGCTGGGACGCACTGATATTTGCTCCGGCGACAGGCAAAAAATAACGGCAAACATCCGCCTCCTCTCAGACACGGAGGCAAATACGCGGATTCCACACAGGCGTGTTCCCACTCGGAACCGAACCTGTGTCACATTTGAAGGAACATTCATGTACAAGGACGGGTGGGGCAGGGAGGATGGGGAAAATCCAAATGGAGACAAACAGAGGCCGTCTGGGGCTCGCATGAAGCAAATGATGCGCGGTGACGGAGCTCACGCGGCCTTAAAATAAATTCCATGTCATTTCGAAAGATAACGCAGAAATTAAATTGCAGAGTAGCAAAAAAGCTGCAGCGTTTCTCGTCTAAAAGAAGCGAATAAGATCCAGAGTGGGAAACAGGGCCGGCTTGTGATAGATAGCGCTTTCCTTAGTGCTTGGAAGAGTCGCTTGTGCTCTAATTTAGTCAGATTACCATCTGCTTATTGGATTTTTTTTTTCCTTCCCTGACAAACTGGGAGCGACGGAGGCCGATTAAAGAGCCGCTTTTGCCGCCTAAACTACTTTTAAGAAGTCCATTAACAAACAGGAAAGGGTTTTGGGGAAGAGTGGGGATATGAATCAATCCATGATGGACAAGTTGACTGCCCCCCCTCCCCTGAACGGATGTCTGTTTTAGACTCACTTAAACTCCACGGGAGATGTCTGCCTCTGTGTAATAATTGCGCTGTCACAGAAGGCTTTGTGATTGGGGCAGTGGCCGCTGCTACCGCTATATGCGCAAATATTAGAAAAGCCATGGCGTTGCGATGAATAGAACTTTGATTAATTACACCTTTCGCCTGCAAATTCTCCAACAGTTCTAGTTGTAATTATAAACAGCGGTGCTCAAATTACTGAAGCAAATGAAAACACTTTTTTTATTTGGTGTTTGCTTTTTGTGCATAATTTAATAAACCACCTGCAGGTTGTTTTTTTGTGCAGCAGTAGAAGAAACAAGCCGTATTATTTGCGGATGGCCAGCTGCTGCCAATCTCCTTTTCCATGCACTGACCGGCTTATGCCCTCTGCTGGAGCTCCAGAAGTCACGCTGGTTTTTGACCCTTCACATTGAATGGAAGGAAGCCAGTTTGTGTTGACGGTACTGGTTCATTCTCAGAATACTAAATCCCTTCCCTGCATTCAGGAACAATAAAAAAAAAAAAAAAAAACTTTGCTGAATTACCATTAATTAAATAATTGTGCCATTTCAGACGACGAATTAAGTGTCAATGAATTATGAGATTATTTTTTGTAAATGCACTGAGATCCACTAGGAAATAATTATGTTCCAATTTAATGTTGACATGTGGAAATAACTGAATAATGGAGCACTTTTTGAAATGATACAATTTGGAAATTTGAATTAATAAACGTCAATTGTTTTAAAGGACGGCAGCTATTATCGTTATCCAATAGCAATACACTGATGGGTGTGTGTGTGTGTGTGAAGGTAGTTATGATATCATGTTCATCTCCATGTTGGATGACTCGTGAACAAAGCAACTCTTTTCTGCACCTCTGACCACAGAACGCGGCGGCACCAAACATTAAAAGCAATCTATTTTCTATTTCATCCACAGTTGCTTCGAATCTTGAACTAACACCTGTGTGGGTGGATGCGCTGTTTATGTGTGTACTTTTTATTTATTTATTTTCTTCGCACGTCTGGGTAGTGCAATTTACCATAGAAATTGGAAAATTGTTTAGAGTAACAACGGCAGGCTGCAGAAATTCAATCTGCTGCCGTTTAGAAGGCAGGCAAATACTATTTTCTCAGAAGCCATTATGGCCTTGCATTATAACTTTGGATACTCTGTGCAAGAGAGGATATCTTGACTCTGTCAATTCTTTGAATGAGATTAGAATATCTGCTATAATAGTTCTGGATGTTGGAGGGAAAGGTTTCAGCGAACTGCGTGAGTGCATGTGGGGATGCTCGCTGTCGACCCGGGACAGTCCTGTCTACAAATCCTATTAGAATAAGTAGTTATAGACAGATGTATTGTGGCTCACGCATGCATTGTGCTAATAATCTATAAACATTTATATTTCCTGAAGTGATTTCCATCATGCTGCATTCTTTGACAGAACCCTGCAAAGTTTTGACGCAGCTTCGTATTTCACCAAACGCAGCACAGCGGACAAAACGGCATCGCAGCCAGAGGAGGAGGAGGGAGTGTTTGCCTCGTAACGACCACAAAGTGCAAGCCCTGGCGAGTTATTTGTTCGTTTTGCCACATAATCAATGGCCCCTGAGCCACAAACAAGGCAACGAGTTCCCCCCAAAACAGGTCATGAGAGCAATTACAGATGTGTCTGTGTGTGTTTATTAATTTAAAAGAGAAAAAGCCTTTCTTTGCCAAGAAAGTGCCAGACTGTCAGGCGTAATGATCGTAATGCATAATGGTCGCGCATGGAATGGACACACACACACACACACACACACACACATACATACATACACTGCACATGCAAAAGGAAAACCTCTGTATTTGTCTGCGAACTTGCCTCCGAGGGACAATATCGGCGCCAGCGTCTGTCTTGTTAAAGGTGAAACGGGCAGTGCGCTGTCAGCTCATGTTTCTAAACCAATAAATTCAGCGCATAAAACCCAGCGGAGTAAAGCTTTCAAAGGTAAAAGTACATTTTCTTTGCGGTCAGTAAGATTATGCGCCGGCAGACGTTGAGATTTAAAGTGTCTATAAATGTTCAGAATGACTTTCTCTGCTTTTACTACGGAGAATGAAAGATAAACCTAAAGCTAATGCTAGCATTGCTACAGCTACACAGAGGACATTTACATCGTGCACCGCTCGCCACGTCTAGCTGTCGTAGATTACTGCCCAAATTATGACATCAGCTGCAGAAGACCTCGTGTCGATGCCCGTCGTCAATCACCGGATTCAATTTGAGCCTGATGGCTGGGGCGGGGGGGCCAATGAGTGCACAATTAGACAAGGATTTAGAACATATGCGCCTGTTGGATGATCACGGATGACCTCAAGAGGATATTGTTGGAATCAATGTTTAGATAATTAATATTGATTGTTTCTTATCCACTGGGGGGTGGGGGTGTGGGGGTGTTGTCTTATATTCAAGTATATTTTGTCAGCTTGTGCAATACAATTAGTTCGAGGTGTAGTTGACGCTTCATCCACCCCATCACCTCTCTCCTTAACGCTCTCTCCTTCTCACCCGTTCTCGTTTTATGTCTGCCACGAAATAATCTCCAGCTTCCCTCTGGGTGTGGGGAAGTAAATCAGCACAGCTGGATCACAGGCATCAATCTCAGCCAGCCCTCAGGTTGGGCCACTTGAGAGCCCACGGGGAGGCATTTCCTCTTCATTCCAAATGAGAGACAAATGCTGCAGGGAGGGGCGGTGAGCAGAGCGGGATAGGGGGTGGGCAGGCAGGAAGGCAGGTGACGAAGGTGGCTGCGATGGCGGGCGAGGGAGGCGAGATTGGCAGGTAGTAAAAGTGATCGAGTGTGGCGAGGAGACAAGTAAGAGAAAGAGAGGAGAGAGAGCGCGGCACAAAGAAAAATATGCACAGTCAGCAAAAAAGTCTAACTGTCTTTAAAAATGAATTAAAATGCTCCGCCGGGGTGAGAAGATTGTTTGTTTCCATAGAGAAGCTTTTTAAAAAAATGCATTTAAATATCAGGAGGAAACAGATTCCACTGAGGTCAAGACACGGGAACTCCTCAGGGTTGAGGTCTTCGCCCAAGCACTGTGAGACTCTAAGAGAAGAGGAAGACATCAGGAAGCGGACAATGCCAAATGGACCTTTAGAAGGTCCAAGGATTGAGGTGACAGTGAAGAAGACCGATATTCACAGAAGACCAAGATCCTCCATGAAACCATCGACCACTTCCTCTATCAGCTGCATTTACAGGAAGTTATTGATACGATAGCGACAGAACTAGAACAGGCCCGAAGCACCAGATTCATAGAGGGAGGGCTTCACCACAGCTGACCCAAAACAGGGGCTTTGCAAACAGTCCAGCACATGATAGCAGGGTGTAGGGTCATATACAGGAACATCTGCGCCAAGCATGGATTAGAAGTACCTGAGTCCTGGTGGGAAGAACCACCAGAGAAACTTCTGAAACAAAGAAGCCAGAGAAGGGGGTCAAAGTGGACCCAGTGGTACCAGGAGCATCAGGGGCTTTGGCGTGCCATTCTCTGAAGACTCTGCCCAGATGAACAAAGATGCTATGCAGTCCTTGAAACACCCAGGACCGTTGTAGAGGACTGGACAAATGGATAGGATAGGATGGAACACTTGTCCAGAGTGTTGAAGCTCAGATACTGGGTATTTTTAAAAAAATGCATTTATTAGACATTATATAAAAATAAGTCTTGTTAATTAGCTGCCTTCTATGTTGTCCACTCACATTTTGCTATTTATAACAGTGATAACAAACTGTTATTACCTGCTGCCAATTTGAGAAGTTTAATAAAGCTACTATGTGACTAAGCGATTAATAATAAAATATGTTAATTTGATAAAGAGGTATGTTATGACATAGATGATGATGATGGCGCCAACCTGCTTAATAGCCTCAATGCTATTTAATTTGATTTTGGAGAACAGTGACGGGGCAGATGTTATCGTATGGGATTATTCGTAATCAAAGAAGGATGTTGGATCAAAGAGGAATTGCCTCTGAAGTCATTTTGACTGAAGGAGACTGTTTATTTTTGTCCCTGTTAAAAGACATAGCAACAACCCGGCAGCAGTTCACAAAGTTCTGCATGCGCTCGGCTTGTTGTATCGTTATGGTAGCATCTGGGGATTCTCCATGGTCTGCATGTCTGGGCGAAGAATTATAAGATGGCAAGAAACTTTTTTTAATGTAATTTATTCCATTATGAATCTCATATTTGTCCACAGTTGCTGTAAAAAAAAAAGTCTATTATTCGGTTATGGGAGGTTTTATTTCCCAGCTGACCCGACAAAATGAGTTCATCTTCCAAGTGCCATATTCATTTTATGCAGGAGGTAGCGTAATAAAATAAAAATACAAAATCAGATAGTCATATTTCAATACAGAGGTAGGAAGGTACATAAATAAGGCCAAAAATAGCAAATGTGTCTGTAAAATCGAAAAAAATATCGTGTATTATCTTTCTTTTGGGGTGATAGTGATATTTAGAGAGCATGAAAATCAGATGAAGTAGTTACACGCTCCACCATTAATTCTCTCCATGCCCGCTTCAAGAGTTCCTCCAGTTGCATTCAGTTGCAGGACAAGACAAATGATGAACAGAGTGGTGCACAGGATGGACAGGTTTGAGGAGATTACCGTGGTAAATGCACGTCTGTTGTCCAAACGTCCTGAATTGGCAGTCGAGAGCGGCTCCATTTTCCTGATTAAAAGGCCCAATATTTTATGGATTGTCATCACAAAGTGTAAATCTGCTCAGCGCTGTCGCACTCGGATGGGATGTGTGTACAGTGACAAGATTTAGTGATCCACTTTATGTGAGATGTTTCATGTAAAATGCAGCTTCTACAAAGCATTCCATGGAATGTAAAGTTGTCAATTGCAAACAGACGCATTTTTGCAAACGCATTTTTCGAGAAAGCCTTTTCAGCCTGAGCTCAATGGTGTCAGTTTATAAAGTGAAAAGTGAAAGTTTCCTTTCCTATACCTTCTTTGTTTCCGTCTCGCTTTCTTTTTTCCGACCGTATGACATGATTCTCCTTTATGCTCGTGTTTAAAGAAATAAGTTGCAGTCGTGATTTAGAAATGACTAACAGCATCAATTCAAATTCAGTTGGAGCCCAGAGAGAGACCATGAAATTGCCTCACTCTTTTATCGGCGTGGTTCTGAAGCGGCCGCCGTTTATTCCTCAAACCTTTGGTGTGCATTCGGTAACGGCGTCGTCACATAATCCTACACAAACAATGAGCAGCGCACATATTTATTCTAAGTAGCAAATTACCCAGAAAGGAGAGGTTGAGAAAAAAAAAAGTTCACTGATCACATGCAGCCTTAGTTTTACTTAAAATATGCAGAGAGTCTCCACAATCCCTGGATAGAGAGAACGCTCACCTCTGATATCTATAGATCCCTTATTTCCACATCAAAAGAGCCATTATCCTTGAGCCGTGCTTGTAAATCGCCCAAATGACACTTGAGCAGGGATGTCTGACACTCGTCAGAGGTTTGCACTCAACAAAGTCTATTTTCCTTTTTTTGCGCGCCAGATCCTTTCTCTGTGTTTTTTTTTTTAACCCCGTCTGTAAGAGCCGAGCGCATCGTCAGCACAGCCAGAGGACTCGTTGACAGATCGCACAATGAGCGCACCTGCCTGGCAGAGATTAGACCTGAGCAAAGGGTGATAATGAGCAAAACACAAGCTAAACCCCGAATTCTCAAAGCGACATAACAATATCCAGCTATTTTTACACAACCGGCGTTTGACGTATCAATTTGAAATGCCAATGATGTCATTTTTTACGTCGGAAATTTTATCTTCTGTAGGGAGTCAAAAGGTAAAACGGACAATGCCGCTGTCAAGATTCATACATTTCAATGGGAAATGCCCAGGTAATTTGATTCACGCATAATTTGAAGCCTTTTTCAATAGAAAATAATGCCTCAGATGCTATGGTGGCACAACGGCTAAAGCTCTGCACAATCAGGCATTAGTCATACTTTGTAAAAATGTGTGATTGATGCACTTTGGCTCAATGCTGCAACGGCACACAAATTAATCCATCAGTTTCCCCGAAGCCTTGCCTGAAAGTTCTTGTCAGGAGATTTTGTCTTCTTCAGTTCCAGGTTTTGAGGGCCCTCAGAGGAATCACAACAGGCACGCTGCGGGGTCCTACGCTGAATTAATCAGCTGGTACAACCGTGTGAGTGAAGAGCCAATTTGGTTAGGAGGGGCCTCAAGCAGAAACGGTGCATGAGGAAACATTACATTTCTGATTTTATTTATTGATTTATTGTCGGTACGTTTCGACGCCTCGGCTTTCGCTCAATAAATCACGTCCTCCATGAAATAGTTTCCCAAAGAGATCAACATCTGCTTCTGTGAGTGATAGTTACCAGTCACCCAATTGTTTTTAGCCTGCTGTCAATGCGTGCTGCACACACACCCACGTACGGAGCGGCGTGGCTGTGGAGAGCGTTTGATTGTGGCCTTTATTCGGAAACCTTTGCTTCAGACGCAACAGCTGTCAAAGGAGCAGCTCCCTTCATTAGCAGTCCTTCCAGAGTGTTCCAGCAGCTCCGTGCCAAAAAGCCAAGAGTTTTTTGATGGGAAAACTGCTCTAATCTTACAGGCAAGGCAAAGAAGGAGAGAAAGAAATGGAAGATTTTGAGAGGATTTCGGTGGTGGGGGGGGTGAAGATTAGGAACCTATATCGGCCTTATCGCGCAGCCTCCACACTGGGGAGTTGAATGAAGCAGCTGTCAAATTTGAAACATACAATAGGAGTAATCCTACAGTAAACAGATTGCTGGGTTTTAAATACGACGAAATCCAGAGAGAAGGAGAGCAAGACAGAGAGAGAGAGAGAGAATCCATCTCAGTCCAAAGCAGCCTGCCAAGGGGGGGCTGCTGCTGGGGAATTCTGGTTCACCGTCCTGACTGTCAGTGCTGGCAGAGGAGCGGCGGCCACATGGGAAGTGGGTGAAAGTGAGAGCGTGCGAAGATGCTGACGAAGTCTCCCACGGAACGGGGCGTTCGGGAAGTGTCGCCGTGTCATCTTGAAAGGCGGGGGTGGGATGGGGGGGGGGGTCGTCCGGTCAAGTGAGAGAGTTTTAAAACGGCTCTACATCAAAGATTTAGCACTGCACTTGCCTCCTGCTGTGAAGCCTTCATCTTTAAAACAAGGAAAATAGGTGTAATCTGCAACACAGGAGAGCAGGGGGGGGGGGCTCTGTCCCAGGATTATTTAACATGATCATCAGCGGTCGCCATTGATTGAAGGATCGTACGTTAGAGATGGGAACATGACAGAACGTCCCCCCCGTTGAACATGTCCCCTGTAGCTCTTCACCAACAGATAACGATCAATAATTTTGAAGGACAGATATTAAAAAAAAGCAGTTTTACGAGCTTTCTGCCCTTGAGCACCTTTCTGTATCTTTATTTTAATAGAAGACATATTTGGAGGACTCTTATCTGAAGCGCACGACGTCGGGGATATTGAGCTGATAAGTGAAATCTCTCCGCAGGAGAGAAATGAAAGGATGTCCCGTAATGAGAGCTGGCGAATGGCTCATTTGCATATCACTTGAGCAAATAAGTCTGGTCCTCGCAGAGACCAGCTCAAAAGAGTATGGAAGCCTGATCTGGTACGGGTTCTCCGGTCGGATCCTCTGTTTGTACAGAACCCTTCAGAGTACTGCAAGGACTCCAGTGCAAAAGGAACGGCTGTAGAATCATTTGTTGAATCATCAGTTGTGTGCTGATTGCAATCATCGAATTCATTTACAAAATGAAACAGAGTACCGTTTCCTGGTGCTTTCCTTATTCTGCCTAAAGTACAAGAACAACATATACCAGCATGCGTCCTCCGAGGACTACAGTTAGACACGAACATCGCCAGCGTCTCGGAGAAACATTTATTTTCACCCTCAACAACCAGGAATGCAATCAAACCTAGCTTGCTAACTGCTACAGGCAGTGAACGGCGCCGGCAGAATATTAAGTTGTAATCAAAGCTGGTGACCCTTTGAAGAAACAATCTCTGCCTCATGCCTATGCAGGAATCCGAGCGGGTTGCTGAAGGAACACAATTTGCGTCTCCTCTTGCCTTGCATGCGCGCAGAAATGCCTCCAAACCTCCGATTTCAAAGACATATTTGTGGGACTAATGGGGCTGTGGCCCAGCTGTGTCAAAACAGCCCCCCCAGAAACGTTGCTGTGTGGTTGTTCGTGATTACAGAACAGGTCATTTGTTTATGCATATTCAGCAGCAGCGCGTTTGATACCCCTCTCGACTTCTCTGGCCGCTCGCTTTTAAAGCAGCCTCCTCGCTGCTTCGTATGCAACCCACACAGGCTCCCCTTCAGGGCATCATCAGTGGAAGCCGAGGTCTGATGAGGAAAAAAGAAAGAGAAGTCTTTTCACAGCCTATGAGGAACGGCACGGCGTTTCCAGAAGGCATCCATGTTTGGACCACAGAGTTTTTTTGATTTGATGAACTGTAGCTCAAAGGCTACAACTCATTGGCCTCCCATCAGAACTGTTCTGTCATTAATTGCAAAGTAACTTCTGGCAGCAAACTTTCTGACAACTCTTCGACTGATCTGCAGGATGTCACTGTGTTTTATAAAAAAAACAAATCCTCACCAGAGTGCAGTTTGTAAAACAGTGCATGAAACCTCGGGTGCTTTTATCCTTCCTAACTTCTCCTCAAAACCCCTTTGGGAAATGAAGCAAGTTGATTTGCCACTCCTGAGCCAAGGCCTTAATTACGTACTAAGTCATGCCTGGCACAGAATTCTCATCTCCTTCTGCTGTGTTTGGCTGGCGCAGTGTGCTCTGCGTGCAGATTGCCGATTGGATGCAGTGTGGACTTGGCTTTTGATGATTTGTCTCTCATCATTTCTGATGAGGAAAAACCTGAGGTCATTCTAATGTCTGTATGTCGTCCCTGCTGGACAACAAATATATCCATAGAGTAGGTGGGGGCTCCAGAGTCGACATGTATAATGGCATTGTGTACTAATGGCAGGAGTCAATCTGTTTTGTAAATCCCACTTGTGCAATTCCAGAATTAAAGGTGATTTAGAGTGGAGGAAAATAAAAAATCAAGAAAAAGGGGAAATAAATGAGATTGCCTCCCATTGCTGGAAGCTTTCTTCCCTTTCTCTCACTGCGAGCTCATTCGATATGTCTCTGCTATACAAAGTTATTGTGCTGGGAGTCTCTTTTCAAGGCACAAATCCCAGCAAAGCCTGTAATAATCTGTCAATCGGGGGAGATGCTTCTACAGACAAGGGCCTCCTAATCCAGACAGATCAATAGCAGACTTGCTAGCTGGTTCCCCAGCCCGCCGCACCGCTGTTCACACCCCCTGACAACAGTGTCCTTTGCGGCTGTGTCCCCTTCACGGCCACCTGAGGTTAATGAGTGGGATAATAGAGCAACATTAGAGTCAGCACCCGACCTCTGGTTGTGGGTCGCGGTGCATCACAGAAAATCAACCTCACCAAAACTAATAGGTTCTTTATGGAATACAAACTTTCCACATACACACACACACAACACTTCCAGTGTATTGAGAGACTCTGGATCAGCAGATCAGCATCACAGAGAGCTTTGAACAGAATAAATGGCAACAAGCGGTGGAAACTTTGTCGCTGCTTCTCACCCTTTTACCTGGAAATAGAAAACGCTCCCGCTTTGCTTCAGTCTTTCTTTATCCATTTTATCATCCCCTCAAAAACAAGATCTTTGTCTGCTGCCCCCTCCTCTGACATTTCACTCAGCTCGAGGGCACTGGAAAGTGCGGGTCGTAGAGAATGGACTTCCAGAGTGGTGAACGGTGCTGATTAGATGCATTAGATTGGTGGAGATCACTATAAACTCTGACAACTGGCTGTCATCGCCAAGACGGGCGGCCATTGGTATTTCGGTCTCTAACACGGCTATCTCCAGGGATGTCCGAGCCAATCATGGCACTAATGAGGGATACAGGAGTGAGGAGCAGCACAGGATATTGTTCCTTCAGGCTGGTTAGTCTCCTTTATATATCAGTAGCTTGGTGAGTGAAGACACATGTCAAGTGTTCCAAATACTGAGGGGAGAAAATGCACAGTGACATGTCTCATACTTTGCTCTGTGGATTCCGGCACATAGAAACTGAGGGAGCAGCCAAGTGTAGCTGCAGGTTTATCACCAAGGCGAACTCGAGATATCTGAAAACCTACTTTGCAATAAACAAGTTTCTGATTCTGTTGGTTTCCAATATAGGATTAGCAGTTAACAGCATTTTTTTTTTTGGTAAACATCAAAATTAAGCACTTTATTGCATTTGGAAAACATTTGGATTCTTGGATTAAATGTGTTTTCTTTTACGTTCCAGGAGCTCCCGAAATCGGTGGAAATCCGCCAAGTAGCCACACCGTATTTATTGCTGAGAAAACCCTAAGGACCGTTCACACTGTCGTCACGCAGAACCAGATTCATGTTAAATAAAAATATTCATTTCATTTCCTAACCGCTTATTCCGCTATCGGGTCGCGGGCCAAGCTGGAGCCAATCCCAGCAGTCACTGGGCGAGAGGCAGGGGACACCCTGGACAAGCCGCCAGTTCATCGCAGGGCAACACAGAGACATACAACCAGCCACACACACACTCACACCTACGGGCAATTTAGTGTCACCAATCAGCCTAGGCAGCATGTCTTTGGAGGTGGGAGGAAGCCGGAGAACCCGGAGAGAACCCACGCAGGCACGGGGAGAACATGCAAACTCCTCACAGAATGGCCACAAGCCGGAGACGAACCTGCAACCATCTCGCTGTGAGGCAACAGTGCTTACCACTGCGCCACCGAGCCGCCTTTAAATAAAAATATATATATTGTATATACTTTTACATATTTTCAGGATAATAATGAAGTCATACCCATCCTCATATTGTGCACTGTAAATATACCACACAGTTTGCGTCTATCCCCTATCATGACTCAAATGTGCAAATGAGAATTTACATGAGGTCAAACCACCAGGTGCAGTAAAGCCAGCCCCTCAATTAGCCGTGACAAGCCCGTGTTACACTTCTGAACTTGGTGTAGATGATTATTTGTGAAGGAAAAATTAAATAAATAAAATCAAGATGTACATTTTTCATTTTTGTCTTGAGGCAATACATTTCCTATGCAAGCCTCGCTGCTGATTATTTTGGAATAATCACTCTATTACATGAACATGTCTCGCAGGCATCGTCTGCGTACAGAGTGTTTCCTCAAAATAAATAATATTTTTATGAAGTAGTTGTTTCACCTGGGGCAAACTATGACAGCTTTTTTTTTCTTTTTTCCAGCATAGAAAATAAAAGTCTTGTAAATGATTGCACAAACACAGGAGATGCTCACAACAATGTAACAAACCATTACAGGGTTCAGTAGGACCAGGAGACGCCATTTCAGCCTTCATTATTCATCATCTGTGAGCAGCCGATTAATGGCAGGCGATAACTCGCCAAACAAAGGTGCTTTTTACACGTACTAAATTCTACAATAGCACTGATAATATTAGCATAACCCCAGGGTGTGCTACGCTGGCGTCTTTGCTACTTCATCCTAAATGGTATCTACTTACCTATTCACTTTTATAATCCCACTGTTGGTTGTCTCAACATACGCCCGAGTTCAATCCACAGAGGAAACATGATTAAATAATATACATTTTTCATGTGCACAATAGGGATGATGTTTGTTTTATGCATCCCTGTGGAGAAAACAATGCAGAATAGAAAAATCAAGTGCAATAAGTGCGAACAGTTGTCATGAAGGAACAGCATCACAAACATAATCCTTTAAAAAGTGCTGGCTAAAAAGACTCATTTGCTCAATATTTTCACAGATTATGTTGTTGCTGCTGCAAAGAGCCTTGATCTGTTGGGTGGCAAATCTTATCTTGTTAGCATTTCCTCATTTGGCACGTTGTTTGATTTCTTTTCGACATTCCCGATTTATTAAATCCTTGTTTCTTATTACCGCAATACTGTGTGAGAGCTTACATTTAAAAAGGATGCATGAAAAAAATATTTTTTTAGCAGATAGTACATCGTGCAGAAGGATCAGAAGGGTGTAGGTTCAACAGCTGAATCAGAATTTTGTTCTGTGTGTGTGTTGACAAAAGCACACTGTGTAGAGCTCAGCCGAAAGCTCTGAGGATCAGAGCCTGAACAAATCGCAATCACACCCAATCAATGCTACAGACACCCAAACAGAAATGCACAACCGCCACGAAGGCCTCATCAACACTCCCTTGGCTACATCCAGATGTAAAGGTCACTCGGAATTGTTGCAACAAATAGAAAAGAACTCATCTCAAACTGCTGTCGATTCCCGAAGGGGCAAATGCAAACAAAACATTTCCCCCCCGTCCATAAATTAACACTTATCTCTCTTCACACTCCATTCTCGCCCCTTGTTGGAGGCTAGATGACGAATTGGCCAAGTGTGAGCTTGCAATGGGAACTGCATCGTTCATGGACAATCGACCCGAGCAGAAAAGTCGGGGGCAATGATGTGTTAGCACATCCCCCTGAGATGAGTCACCCTTGATGCCTTCTGACAGGCCTCATTCCACGAGGGAGCGAGGATAAGCAGGAGCGCAGCTCTGCCCCAAACACATGCTTCAGGGCATACTTCATCTGGCCCCAAATGAGACCAAGGGAAGGGAGGGTTAAAAATAACCGACAGCGAAGGTATGGCAGAAAGACAAGCCAGGACGAGATGAAAGGATGCACACGCAGTAGTGGGTTGCCGCAGAGGCAGGACTGTTCAGCATCCTCGGATGGGCAAACAAGCTTTATTGATTTGTTTGGGCTTTTTTTTTCTGACAGAATAAGGTTCAAACGAAAACATAATCCTGACAGTTAAAAGCCTGCTTCAAGCAGCACACAACGAAACGTGTAACAAATGCTAATCCACTTGTTAATCCGTTGAACTAACAGGGCTGTAACGTTTGACTTTTCATCACTCTTCTTTTCTTTATTGCCAGCCACCGGAGGCAACCTCCCGACGCTGGATGGACACGTGAGTGGCATTTTCATAAAGCAAGCTGAATCACTGTCTAACCTTTCGCGGTGAGGTGCCATCATTATGGATGTCTCTGTTGCTTGTTAAAATGTCGCCCCTCAAGCCGTAAATTCTTATAGATCACAGAATTTTCACTTGGAAGCAGTGATCACAAAATTACAGGTGGCGTTCGCTGTAAATAATCTGTTTTTTCGAAAAGCACAAACTGTTCCATCCTTTCTTTTTCTGTCTCACACGACTTTTTAATCATCTCACCAAAGGGTAGAAATTTATCTGTCCATTCTCTGCGAGGCAAAAGTCAATTTTGGATGCATGCCCTTGTGAATTAAGGCCAGCATTAACTGTACTGGGCGTTCCCTTTTGGCTCCCTACCTTGCTTTGGCATTTTAGTATGTTTTGTGGATGGTTAGTAACTGCTAGTGGGGGTAAGAGGGTTGGCTAGGGATGAACTCACAGGTTATTACTGGCTTTATGGGGGATTAGTCAATAAAAGCCCCCTCAGCCCCACCAAATAAGATAAAATAATCTGCTGTAAAATCTCCTGCAAAAATGGACCCAAAGATGGAGAGACACCAACAGACAGAGAGGGCGAGAAATACCCAAATACCCTTGTGCTCTTTTTTTGTTTCTGATTTTCATTTCTTTTTTTGGAAGCCCATGCCTGGGGATACGTCCGTTGGAATGAGATTAAACTCCCACAGTGTAGCGATGGGAAACTGGAGTGGAACACATCTGAAATGCTTCAAGCCTCGGTTTAGAAAAGCTGAGCTCTCTCCTCTGGTTCGATGGATGAGGATCTGACTCATGTGGGATGTTGCATAAGCAGGTACAGTCGTTACCAGGGACCTAGTTTGGTTGGGAAATTCTGCTCTCTATCTCAGTGATGAATTTGAAATCTGTTTCTCCAAGACAAATCCATGTTCCTCGGAGAGGTGGATTCATCAGCTTGTCAAAAGCGTAATGTAAAATCTGCTTAAAATTAATTTGGGCCTGCCTGTGACGGAAAGGACCCAGGTGGCGCTGATCGACGGAACATTTCACCTGCCGCTAAACATAAACCCAACATCAAGTAATTACACCTGAGCGAGGACAACAAGCAAAAAAATAACAGACGCACGCTTTTGATCTCTGAACATTTTTGAGGGATGCGTTCAAAGCCCAGTCACCAATGAAGGGATAAAGGTTTGTTGATACTTGTAAAAGCGGAAAGAGTCTTGACTGTGAGCTGAACATCCTATATAATCTGTTCAGTTTTAGAAGATGTGTCGCCATGAACACATTCCTTAAATCTCAAGTTTTAAGACTATTCGGGGTATAATTTCTGTGGATATTTCTTTGTTTCTGTTTAGCCTGAATTGCACGTGAAAAGAAATGGATAAATAAAAATCCTCTGCGTCGAGATGCCTCGTCAGTCGGTCTCCTTGACACTTGGGCCAAACAGCTTCGCATGCTGAAGATGGATCGAGTTTATTGGCAAAACTGAACAATCTTCAAGTCGAATATGTGTCCATCATGAGATAAAATGTTGCAATAAAAAAAATGATCCAATGAAAACAGAAAGTTAGTTGATGTTGCTTTTTAAATCGATGATATTGTCAAGTTCCAGATGAGCCTCAGAGCAGATGGGGAGCGGGAAGAAGGCCAGCTTCAGTAGCACAAAGACGAATCTGGTTAACAAAGCAGCAGGTAGAAAACCAGCAAAAATCCAGAGGCAGAAAACAAATACTAAGTAGTACATGAACACTATACGTGAAAAACACAACAAACAAAAGCAGCATGAAACAGGAAATATAACCTGTGCAGCATGAAACAGGAAATATAACCTGTGCAGCATGAAACAGGAAATAGAACCCGTGCAGCATGAAACAGGAAATGGAAACCTAGTCTTAATTATTTAATGGTGGAGACGTAGAGCGGTTTGAAAAGCTTAAAATCACTTTAATTTGAAACCTAAAGATATTTTTTATACATCTGTGTTCTTACATTTCTTCCTATGCTAAGCTAATAGCTAAGCTATAATCTGATTTTCTCTGTAGCGGTGTAAATTGTCCTCTAACTCTTTGGTCATACAAAGAAATTGAGTTTCAACATTTAATACTACAAAAACAATTACTTCATGCTTTTTTTCTTCTTCTATTAAAGATATATTAGCCCAATATCACATTAGCCTGATACAAATGCATACTGACCATTGAATTTAATGAGTGGAAAAAACCCTTATCAGTTATCCCGTAATTAAATGGAGATTAATGCAAATCACATTAATATTTACAGATGGCAAGCTATTATTAGCTAATACGATTTCTTTTGTATGATGGATGACGCTTTTTATGAGGAGCAATACCCAACAATCTGCGTCCCAATTATGAATCTGGCTGAGAACGGAGATGGATCATGCTTGATTAAACATATTTGAAGTGAATGTCACTTTACAGGTACACATTATTTTCACAACGCATTAATCGTGATCTGAGTATGTGATAAGAACGTTCATCTATGAGAGTAAGATTAATTCCGGCCGCCGAGTCCGGATGGACCGACCACCTCAGATCACCGCCAGCAAGGATTACATCATAATGCAGATTCAAAATGACTGAGCTGAAGTTTGGCTCCGGTTTGCTGTATTCCACAATAATATACATTATTGACATTTGTTTTCTTCTGCTCATCCTCTCCAAATCAGACAATTCCTCTCGGTCCTGCTGGTACATTGTTATTATGTGCTGTATTCCTATTCCTTTCAGACCGATGTGTAGTTTTGACCCTTTCTCATGTCCAGAAGGCATGTGTGAAAAACTCCGTGCAGCTCGTGCTGCACTGAACGACTGACAGCGTTATCAAAGAAATAGAAAACAGGAAATCCAGCTGCCTGTAGCAACAGTGTGATCGCTGCTGCTGGAAGTGAGGTCCAATGTCTCTGACATGTCTCAAATAACAATCTGCTATTGTCAAAGTTTCCCGTCCAAAACACGGTGCTGCTGACTTGGTGACATTTTCAGGCAATTTCAATTGTCGATGGGCAAAGTTCATGCAACAAAAGAAATCTGAGAGGCAGCCTTAGGCTAATGGTCACCTCCATTGATTATCATCAAAAATAAAGTCAAGCCCATTTCACGTCCTGCATGGGTTCCTGAGCAAAAAAAAGAAAAGCAGATGGAAGCAAAATCAACTTCTTTCCCTTCTCTTGCGGGCAGGCTGTTAATTCCAACTCAATAGTGCATTGGAGTGAGGCAAATTCATGTGCAATTAACAGGCCCGTATTTAGTCTCGTCGAGAGCGATTGAAGAGCAAAGTTGCTTCGCTTTTTCTCTCCTCTCTCTTATTTATTTTGCTAAATAAACAGTCAAAGATTGGCAGCTTAGTCAGGCAGGAAAAATAATGTGTGAGACAGTCTGCTGCGTAACTTAATTCGATGTTTAAAAGAAACAAAAGAAGTCCACACAAACTTCTCTGCAGGTGAGAATAGCAGCTGCTGCAAAAAAAAAAGGGTTGAAACTGACAAGGTTAATGTTTGTCACCATTCTTTGTATCACGGTTTCTGTCCGAGCACGTCGTGCCTCCGTTCATCTTTACTTTCTTCTGATTTTTTTTAAAATTGTCTCAGATTGAGCCCCACAATTTTCCCTTGACGTCAGGCCACACTTCTCTCAGGAGATGGATAATTTCAAGCTCCTTAAGGCTGTGAGTGAATTAGAACCCGGCTCCTGTTAATGTCTCCTATAGCATCAAAGTAGTCACCTATAGTGATTAAGGTGCGCGCATGAACTCCGCTGACATCTGCGAATGCTGACGTGCATTATCTTTTAATTACACCAGCAAATGAGAACCGTCCCTGGATGATTGCTGAAGATCAGGATGAGCCGGCGATGGATGTGTGACAGAAATTGCCATACAAACTACAGATGCCAAATGGGGCCGACAGTGAACAGGTGGAGGCTGCACACTGTAAAATGTTTTATTAGCTTTCGGTTTAATCTCGTTCATTGCTGCTGAAATGGAGGGAATATTTTGCAGATGTTTGCCTTGATTTAACCTTTTACGTGAGCTTAAATGAGAGGGCAAAAGCTAATTGGTGTGAAAAGAAGTATAAAAACTTATTTTCCCCTCACTTTCTTTTAACTGTTCTGAAAATGCAGGATGATTCGTGGTCTTTCTGCAGTTTTCATGGCCTTGATTTTACTGCTTGTGCTCTCTAAGAAATAACCCTCGGCCACAGTACTGTGCATTTACAATAGGACTGGGTTGACTGGCTTTGCGAGCACAGACCAAGACCGGATGCACAGAAACAGTCCCACTGGAGCCCCCATTGATCATCCTCAGCCCGAACTCTTCCGGAAAACAGAATAAAAATAAAGAAACAGGACGGGAAGAAGCAGCAAAAGCTGTACATAAAAAAAAAACTCACTTTATTTTTGACACATTTCTAGCAACACCATGCAGCTTAATCCCTCCTGACAAAAGCTCTGCTAACTCCAAATGATCAGCTAAAACAAACGTCGCCGCCTGATTGTCTTCTGTCTAATGCCACAGAGCCCAAAAGTCATTAAGAGGAGCGGCACTTCATGCAACACAATTTCCACCTTCTCAAGCAAACACCAACGGTGTAATAAAGGCGGCTGCCCAATTATTTTAAGGTACAAGCAGGGGAAACAAAAGAGATTAACTGAGCTGTGATCTAAACACGATGAAGTGAGCATTTTGTGAATGGCCAGTAATAGATCGTTGGCAATGCCAATCATCGTGATTCCTATTATTATAATAGATAGATACATAAAAATGACAAAAATAATTTCAATGGCCCAACAGGATTGCAAATCATCTCATTTCAAATAAAGAACAGGCATTATAACTGAATTCACCGAATGCACGAGGGGGGGCATTGCCATTATAAAATGCTGGGGCTCAATCTATTTCTCAAACCCTGCAGGTAATGGCCAGTCGAGCAGGAAGCTCCATATATGGATCGTTCTAACCCACTTCAGGTGTCATGATCTACCCACACTGGAAGTGTTATATAGTTCCTCACACTGATCATGCACTTGCTGAGGCTGATAATCCAGGACAGATTCTGGCCTGCTCACTCTCTGAATATAAATATAACTTCAAAATTAGATTCAGTCTGGTGATGTGGCAGCACATGTGCCCCCCCCCCCCCCCCATCCCATCCTGCAGGAAGAAGCTTCGCCATGTCGGCCGTGTCGACAGGTCCTCAGGTAAGTGAGGAAAGTCAGTTGGTGTTGTGTTTGTTCTTGCTTCGGCTTGTTGAGATACAGTCACATCAAAAGTCTATGTGTCTTTATTATGCTCTATTCAATAGAATAAGAGGAGGGCAAACAAATGCACCTGCTTCGTCAGGTGTCACGGTATCCTCTTAATCATGCTACATGGTGGCATTATGGTCCGTTGTTTCATTGTCAAACTCTAAAAAAAATGCATGTAACACACAAATTAAATCAAATTTTAGTAAACTTGGGAAAGCCTGAAAAGATGTAAATAAATAGAAAATGAGCATTGGGGACGGGTGAGACACATGTCCTTGTAGAAGAATAAATCATTCACGACTCAAAGAGTTCATTTCGACAGATCCGTAAATTCTGACATCAATGATTAGATGCATGAAAAGCTAAAATGAAGAAGGGAGTTTTGGCCCAGCATGTGTGCATCATTGATAATCCCTTATTCCTGCTTTTAGTGGTTCAAATTAATTATAGGATGTCGCAGAAATTGAGCAGTAATCTCCATATCTTAAATCCAGCTTCCTTTTTTTTAAATGGCTGGTGCCTCAACAACTGGTAATTCTGTTTTTGGTTACGTAATCCATCCCTTACCACCTGACTGAATTGTCCCCTCCCCTCCTTAACGCCACCCCCACTCCCATCTCACCTCCCTCCCACACTCGCTCTCATCTCCCATGCATCTCTCATCTCTCTTACTCCCACTCCGCATTCGATCTAGCGATCTCTTTAAGGTGTGATATATTTTCAATTGATGATAGTTTAATGAGGATTCTTTATTTCACTAGAGTCTTATCATGCCATTAGGAAAGACGGAAGAAAAAAAGAAGAAGCAGATTAATAATACAACTGACGCTGACACGTCCCTGGAAACATCTCGTATAAGTCTGCTGCTGGTAAAACGAGGGGAAGGAGTGAGGTGCTTTTGTTTAACAGGACTCTGTAGCAAACTAATTAGCGGCTAAAGGCTGGTCTTGAAACTCTTCTTGCATCGACTGACAGATCGACAGGATAGCAACGGTATTGCTGTTAGATAAATAAATGAACTGCATTGGACAACTTGTAAACGGCAATAACTTAACTCCTCTGCAAGATTCTAAATATCGCATGCACTGCTGGGCACAAGAGCCCGGTTAACTTGCAGCTCGGCCTCTATATCCAGGGATGCACGTAAACGTTTCTGCCTGGTTCTCAAGGGGACACCTGAAAATGTTGCTCGCCGCTCAAACTGAAGTGCTTTCGGACACTGTCGTCACTTGCAGCCACTTGTATTTCTTTTGCAGCCTCTCCGAACTAAATATCTTCTTTTGCTCTGCTTCTTTTTTGCACCTTTTTTTTGTAACAGCACATCGGAGCGAGTACCATGAAATCAGCTGACTTGCAGCCTCAGGTTGTTAACGGTATTAAAGAGAGCTGTTAAGTCAGGTGTGATTAAATTTACGTGAGGACCGAGCAAATTTCGATCCGTCCTAACATGAGAAACTTTGCACCTTTCCTGGAACGAATCGACTCCCCTTATAGATACACTCTGCTGCGTATACGCCACTATGCATATGCATTATTCTTATGTCAGCGACAGAGAGAATGCTGTTTATTTCAATAAACGGTGACATTTGAAGATGATCCGCTGTGATATTGATACCAGGAAGGCTGTCGCTGGCGTGCATGCCTGATGCTCTCAGCTCACCGACAGTAGGCGGCGGCTGTTTGGGGAATCACACGGAGCCGAAATGAGCCTGTAGTGCTCATGATGCCGCTTCAGGAAACACAGGAATTGTAGGAAGAAAGATTGGGGTTAGGGTTGGGACTCCAGATGTTTCTGCCTGTATTGGACGTTCTAAGTGCTTTGGATCCTGGCCAACCTAAGGCCTCACCAACACAAAACACTAACCTCCAGCTTCAACCCTCAAGTGCCTAATTCATACCACGACAGTGCCAGCCTCAAGGTCGACGCCACCCACCATCTCCAGCATTCCGACATGAACGCAGGCAACACTTTATCCATTCTATGTAATGTTAATGAGCACGATTACTAACATTTAAACGCAGCTACTCGCCAATAAATATGCCTTCACCGGCACCTTCTTTGAAATCCAGTATATGACCAGAATATTTCCATCCACAGTTGTGTCTAATTATCAAACTGCATTTCCATCAAGTAGAAAAAAAGTAAAATCACATCAAATAAACGATGACAAACACAAAGGTTTGACTCCAAGCTATTGAGCAGCAGTGTTACAAACTGTCCTGCGACTTAGCATGGAGCAAACAGACATCATTAAAATGAGAACACCCTAAAACACTGTTTTGGAGCTGTGTGATGTCACTTCACACCTCAGCGGGGCTTTGGGAGTGGGTTAACGCGAGCCCAATTCCCCCATTGGTTCTGTGCAGCTCCCGTGGTTAACACTTCCTGCCGGTTCCCCCTTCATCCGCAGCACTCTGTCAGCTTAATTGGCTCACCTCCCATCGGCAACACACCCCAACCACATTGTAATTGGCTCCCTTTAAGCCACCCATCCAATGGCGTTGTTCGGGTACCATAGTGTGTTGCCATGGATGCGGCGATCACTCGCACCAGAAGTCGGGGACAAAAGGCACGAGGCCTGTCGGTCGACCATTTCCCTGAATGGCTATATCGCTATATTTTTGCGTGCAACAAACCCAACTGTACTTTAAAAAAAAATGTCAATCCCAAAAGTTAAAGGCAATTTATTCACACTCTGCAGTTCCTCCACATGATGTTGGACCTCACGCCGGGAGCTGTGCCAGAACGGCATCGTGTGTTTAAGTCCATCCTGTGTGATGTTTACATGCAAAGATCATCGTGCTAAACTAAATGCCGGTCAAACCGCAGAGACAAGCGAGAGGATAATGATGGAGGGAGGGATCAGAGAGCAATACGGGTCTGTCTGAATCAGAGAAAGATGAAATACTTCCTGCATACTTCACGGACTGAAGCCCAGTTTGGGTCTGTCTGAATCAGAGAAAGATGAAATACTTCCTGCATACTTCACGGACTGAAGCCCAGTTTGGGTCTGTCTGAATCAGAGAAAGATGAAATACTTCCTGCATACTTCACGGACTGAAGCCCAGTTTGGGTCTGTCTGTGGAACGGTAGTCAGTGTTACCCTGATGAGTGCCACTTTGGCCCCGACTGGGCCAGTTTCCTGCCAGCGTGTAATGAGCCCCATTGAGGGTGAACCCTCTATTCCCCTGTGCCCAGGCCTGTCTTTACTAATGAGCTTTTGCATAAATCAGCTTTGCTGCCCTTGTCTTGGTCCATCCTCCATCCTTTTTCTGTGCACGTCCTTCCCCTTTCCTTTTAACCACCTGTACCCATCATCTGGATGTGACAGTCCATCCCGTAATGAATCACCAAGACAGCCTTTCATTCTCTTTTAAACAATTTTCATTCAAAAACTGATTCGGCTCAACTCGTGTGGCCGAACTCGGAAAATCAATTCGACTTCCGAGGCATTTTAAACAAAAATAATTTTTGTTGGAAAACTGAGTTGTTCGACTACGGAGTTGTTCGAGAACGAGGTTCCACTGTATTGTTTTTGAGAAAACTTTGATATCCACATTTCCTTACGTGCAATTCCCGCTCTAGGAGCCGGACCTATTTGGAATACCGATTGTGATTGCGGGCACCTTTCTGTCACTTAATCACGAGCAGTTTAAAGGTTGTAAATTAAGACATTAAAGCAGGCTGCTTTGCGTGTACCATCAGTCCTGTTGGAGTGCAGGGGAGTGAATTTGGCATCGACTAGGCAGACTTTATAATAGAGGTAATGATGAAAATTGCTAAGGATGGATTACTGGACCAAAAACCTTCCCACTCTGTCCCATAAATAGTCTCAAGCGTTGGAATGATCGGGGTTGCGTGTGAATTAGCCACAGGATATTTCACATGCACAGCCTGATAAAGTAGGCCACAGCCTCTGTGTTGGGTGATGGAGACATGCGTGCCCGGGTGAGTCAGAGAAAGCATGGAGAATTAATTTCAGAATCTTAAAATAACTTGCAAGCAGAAAAACAATCGTTTTGTTTTGAAACGCGGTGGGGGGAAATCAAAAGCATCTGCTCGTGAAATCAACAAGTAAAAATTCTGCTTCGTGCCATGAGAGCAATATTCCAAAATTGCCATAAAACAAAGTCTCTTATTGATGATTCGTTAGGAAATTAAAAAAAAAATATGAAAGAAAGGTAAGAACTCTAACTTTACAGTAGAGTCAGCACCGCCACACCGCCCAGATTGTCTTTCCGAGGTGCCTGACCCCTCAACAAATGCTACTGGGTAAGCAAGGATTGGCTTCCATGCATTGGGTTCAAGCATTGCATTCCCTCTACCTCATCTGATTCGTTTTTTTCCCCACAGATTGCCTACCCCAGAAAATGTATCATTCTCCTTGGGGGAATCAATCATGTTGTGACACAAGTCCAGACCAGAGTGTTGTTCTTGGATCTGGTGTCTGTGATGCCTGCAAACGCCAGCTGTGATTGCCAAGCCTCTCAATTTTATGTTTCAGAGTTATTTTTCATTGTAGACTTCTTCTCTTCCATGTAGCTTTGATTGTCTCTCCCTCTCTCGCTGCCTGCCTTCATCTTTCTTTTCACCGTAGCATTTATACCTGTCAATATGGACCGTGGAGAGCATTGATGTCAGGAGTGCCGGTGCTGTTTTTGGAGATTTTAAACAAATAAGCTTGCCCTGCGAAGGTGACTGTCAACCAGGGATCAATGTGAAACAGAAAATATCAGCATTTAGAGCCAGATGTTGGCAGAGAAAATAATAAAATAGTCTTCATGGCTAAGTCTTTAAATTCAGCAATTGAAACAATGAGTGTATGTCGTGATCAGGAATCGAAAGAAACTTCCAATCCAAAATATGGAACAACAAGGAGAGCTGGAGCAGGACTGCAGGTTCCGGTCTCGATCTGCTCCGTTGGAAGGATCACCAGATAACAGTTCTTGGGGTTCGGTGTTGAATGAATAAAGGTTGATTTGACTTGACTTCCAAGCCTTAGATGACAACATGTTTGTGCGCCGTGAACTGCAAACGCCTCGCGTCACTGCTTTGACTTTGCCGGACCGTGAAAGCAAATTTCCTCTCAGAGGACAATGAAGGGTTTATCTTATGGATCTTTGCTGTGTAAAAGGACTTAGCCTTAGACCATGCAAAAACAATATAATCCATCAAGGACAAGGAAGGATGCTTTCTTTATTTATGCATTTATTCTCTGTAGTCTCGGTTGTATCACCGCGATGATAAATAATGGCTGCGCTGGTCAGAAATGATTCTTCCAAGTGATTCATGTTTTGTGCAACAAAGTGGAAGCTGTAGAAACCTGCATGGAATTCATCCTTTGAGACTAAGCAATTGTGACTTATTGATTTCATCAACTGCTTCCAGCTTAGGTGATTATTGCTAATCAATGAGCTATAGACCGACTCAGTGTAGAGTGCTTTTTTTCTGTTGATTCCATTCTTATCAATCAAATCAGGGAATCGTATTGAACGGCTTTAATCTAATAAATAAACATAGTAGAGCATTAAGTTGTTGTTCTCCATGAGTTTTTAGATGCGACTCAGATGCTGTTGGTCAGATGGCTTCTGTCTGTTCTGTCACGATTCTCGCGGAAAAAGTTTCTTCACTTCTGTTTTTTCCCTTTATTTCAAGCCATTTTAATGGATACTTATCACATTAATTGATCCGCTTAAAATAACAGCAGCATAACAGGATGACTGTGTTATCGGTGTTTCGCATCCTCGGTGTCAGATGGATTTTAAAACTACTTCAAAGCTACCATGAAATGAACGATCCAAGATCTGAGCCCAGAGGATCAAAATATTCTGGAGCTTTTTTTGGGATCAGGATTATTAATGTTTTCCCCTTCTCAGCTGGAGGATGTCGCCCCTTTGTCTCGAGAACAACCCCCCCCCCCCCCCCCCACACACACACACACACACACACACACGCGCACACACACTTTGGATGCACCAAAGGCGCAAATGGGCATTTAGGCAGAACTATCAACTTACCGATATTGAATTCTATTTAAACTACTGCGGTTTCTAATAATGTTCCGTGTGTGTGTTATTTATTATGGTTAAACTCTATTGTCGTTATTTTGCAGTTAGCAATCACACCTGCACTTCATTTAGTACAGACAGACTTTGTAGGCTGTGCATCATTTTTACTTATAAATATACAAAAGGGGTCCAATGGGCTACAATATAGAGAAAGAATACCAACATTTAATCGAAAACTAAACCGGGAGGTTAAAAAAAAAAAAATACACAGAAAAGAAATAGCTGCCACTGCGCAAGCAAGATTGCTCCACAGTCACTCACTAGCGGGCAGCTTGCACGCTCAATCTGCTCACCTGAACGTCGACCTGTGCACCGGCGAGCCTTTCCAATCCACCCTCAGTTCAACTTCTCTGCTTGACCGTTGGCGGTGCAGACTAAAAACCAGTCCGCCCCACTCTAGCCAGGGCTTTTTTAACCTCTCTGTTTTCGAACATGCTGAAGTTCTGCTGTCGTGACCAGGAATGGTGAGAAACAGTCAGCAGGAAACAGCCGGATGAGCCGGGGTGTTTATTTGAGCATCGTCCGACCTGTCGTCATGTGAGGCAGCGGCTCAACATGTTGGACAGCTTTCTCGCTGCATCACTGATTATGCTTAATGCCTCACATTTCTAAGATGCAGTCATCAGTGATGATGTCATCAATTCACCTAAATTGAATGTTTTTTTTGGAGGTGAGAGGAATTTGGAGAACCCTGAGAAAAAAACATACGAACTCCGCACAGATAAGATTCGAACCCGGCACCTTCTTGCTCTGAGGCGACGGCGCTAACAACTACGCCACCGTGCCGCCCACTAAGTTCAAATCTCATCGAGGTCACGCGCAACATTACAGTATAAGAATCCATTGCATATAGTCATCTTCCTCCTTATCATTAACATATAATCATGTTTGGACTGTAGAGCGCTTGATGGATTGGATATTTCCACCCAGACGGGATGAAACGTAACACACATCAGCTGACTGGCCAGATGGAGAGCCCTCGCCAAGGGTGACTCACTTCTCCTTTGCTGTCCTCCTAGTGCCACTACTGCTGCTATCCTTTCCTTCCCTCTCTCCGTTCCACCTAGCTTATCTGCCGCCGCCGTTATTGCTTCTTCCACCTTTCGGATTGCTATATTTGTGACTGTGGCCATTGATGTGGAAAAAGCCATCATCTGGGCCAGTAGATCTGGAAATGGAGTACTCGTCGAGGTCGGCCAGAGACACACGACCCGTTCCTTGAGCTCTCACCTAGACGAGGGTGTCGGGGGGGCAATGAGTTCCAGCGTGGGGAAGCCGGCGGTCTCTGCTGGCTATTTGCTCTACGTTCGCTCTGGGGCCTGTGGTGTTGTGAAGCTGAGGCCTTAAGGTCCTTATCTCGCTATCGCAGCGCCGTGAGGCGGGGCTTAGATGCACGGTGTGCTGGATGCAGCCTTCTGCCTGTGAATTTGAATTGAAATGATTAGGTTGCAGTTGAAGCTGGAGGCGGGAATCGATAATGTCAGCGAGGTGCGGGGCGGCCCAGGCAATTAGGCCAACTGTGGTTCCTGACACGTAATGTGAAGCCTTGAAAGGGAAAAGCACAGATATATTGGAGAGGTATCGATAGTTGTTTGTGCTCTGAGTGCTATTCAATCGCTCATTTCTTTTCTTCGCCACTCTTTGAGGTATCGGGAATGTAATTTGACCTTAATACACAGTATTAGACACATTTCTAACATTTTAAGAGTACAATTGTGGAGGCTTTTAAAAAACACTGCAATCCTTTATTTATTTAAAAAGGGCAAGCGATGAAAAATATGTTTTCTTTACATATGAACCGACTCGAAAGAACCCGGGGCCGTTTTCTCCTGTGTTTTTTTCTTTTAGTTTAGATCACATAAAGAAATCAAGCACAATTTCAAAATGTATTTTTTCCTGCAGTTCACAAGTTATTGCACCATTTGATCATATTTTTCCTCTCCTCGTAATTACAGGTAGTTTTTAACCCAAGAGATTCATGTGACGACAGCACTTAGCTCATGGGGGAGTGAGCTGACCTCTCCCCTCCATCCCACTCTAAAAAGGCCCTTAGGCCTTTACTGTGGCATAGTTAATGGAGTGCGCCTGCATGAATTATTAACAGTGCTTATGTTTCCTTTATGCCTGTCATCCTATCGATATTCAACCCTGAGCGTACCCGTGGGTACGTGGGCGAATTTTTACACATCAGGATGAATTGCCCTTTTCACATACACACCGGGTCCTTTCAGATAAATGGAATGCAATATGCAAAACATGTTGAGTCAAACATCTGACTTGGAGAAAAATAGAACAACATGCATCCCTCCCACAGTAACAGATCTGGATCTGAGCAGCGGTGACATCAGTGAATTGTGCCCGCGCACCGCCCGCTATCGCCCAATCCTGTAGTTCAAACTCTAGGGGACACCTTGAGGTGCAGATTATTAAACCACACCTGGATTTATAGCGTCATTTTCCACAGGAGATTATCCAAGAGGTAAAATCAATGACAATTTTTTTTTTTATATGTATCCACAAACTATACTGTATGTATAAAAAAAAACATCCTCCCCTCCTGCAAAGTGCTTGTAAACCTTTTCCAGCTATATGCGCTGGACTCTGTAGGTCGGGTAGCTCGGGGCACGCGGGGGGGGGAATCACATTAAGCAAAGAAAAATAGGGAAAAGCAGCCGGCTTGAAACCTTTTAAGGGACGTGAGGGAGTCATAAGGGAGCTATTACATTGACTTCATCTTCTGTTACGGTGGGACCTTTGGCTCGATTGCTCCCAATGCAATGCGGTGCACTCTGGAACCAAATTTTCCAGAGTGTCTTGCCGAGAGTTAATCGTCGCAGTAGCTCAGCTATCGATCGTCTAGGTGTGCGAGCAGGAGGCCTTGTTTGCGCGCTTGAAAGATGCCGAGGCTTCGAAGCAGACGGCACCTCATTTACCACTGGCAAAGGAGAGCGAAACACCTTTAAGCCCTTTCGTGTAAAAACCCGTCCTGTAAACATCCACTTCTGCAGTTGCATCAGTGGCGTGGATGCATTGATGGTGTGATGGATGAAGTCGAGCGAGCTTTTACATTTTTAATCAGGCATTGTTTATGTGAATGCAGCTTCAACCAGTTTTTAAGCGACACATTTCCCAAAATGTATGGAAGTAAATAAAAACAAAGCAAAGACTAAAATGCAGGTAATAAACATATATTTATTCCTATGTTCATTAATCTTCTTAACATTATATCTGCATTATACAATTTTTGTGACTACAATTTGTTTTTACAGACATGCATTGATGTAAAATATTCTACAATAATAATAATAATGAATCTGTGGTTACAGTGTGATGATCACACTGAATCCAGTTTGGTATTTTCTTTAAATTTGTTTCACCCATCCCGACCAGCTCCCCTCTGTCCCTGCACCCTTCCCTTCCTCCTGCATTTCCAGACACTATTCTCTTTGTTGCTGTCAGCCAATGCTTTCTCCCTCTGACTGGGTCGGCACATCTGCCACCCCGGGGGCTCTGGGCATGCAAGTCGTCAGTCTCTTTATCCTCCGTGTTTCTCCCTCTGACTGTACTCAAGGTTGATCTTTTTTCTAAACGTCGAGGGTTCTCCCAGATGAAATCACACTAGATCCAGCCCTCAATATTTAGCAGGCCATCCTTCCTGTTGGTGCTATTACAGTGCAACATGTTGTGTGTTAGCTCTGAATAGTGAGTGCTTATCTTTCTGACATCTGGTGCAATTAAAAGACTAAATGTTAACTAAATGACGGCAGGTCCGGTGAGCCTTCCAGTTCTGGTGGTGACCGCTGCACCGCAGTTAGTTAACACCGTGTCCTGTCTTCTTTCTGCAGCGCTCGCTTCGTGCAGCACTATTTAATTACAGTCCTTCACAACACTTGTGTTTGCACTCATGTACTTTTTAAACAAATGCGCCAAATGAATAGTAATGAGATGCAGACAGAGGGGGTAAAAAAATGTGATATTACACTCTCATATTAACATACTTGAGTCACTGAAAAAAAAAATAATAATAAAAAAAACACATTTATTTTAGTTGCTGAAAATTGGTTCAGGGGCCACTTTGAACTCCTGAAAAGTCGTTGTAGGATTGCATTGATTTTCTCTCGTTGCTTCAAAGGAGAGTTTCTCTCTTTTTCTGCAGACATTAAAAGGAGGATTCAGCTCAAACTATTCTCACCCCCAAACCCAGCAGGGCACATTTTAGCTATTTCTGTTCTTATGCTAATTTGCCTGTAATTGTTGAAGCCACACGCCGACACGTCAATTCAAGTGGCCGTATTATTGTGCCCTTACAGTAATGATGTTTCTTTATTTCCAGCGTGTCAGCACCTCTTGGCAGAGATAGTATCTTTAAAAAAAAAAGACTATCTCACACTCATTAAAGTGTACAGGACACTGAAATGAAACATGTTTTTTTTGCCATCTGAGGAAGCCAGAACAGTTATTTCGGAAATGTACTGCAGACAAATTTGTCTTTGTCCAGCATAAACTGAATGGAACTGGACATTCAGCAGATGTCGTACTGAGATCACGGCGACTGATTACGATGCAAGATTTCAATGCAAACAGAGTCGTGATTCAGATGTCGGAAGAAAGTGACTACAAATGCAAATAAAAACTTGACAAAACTTTTTTCATGGAGGTCGAAGTGACCCTTTTTTTTTTGTCAAAATCCAAGTGCCTACAAATATTACAAGTTTGTGCCGTTGGGTTGATGAGTGCGAAAGTGGTAAGTTAATAATTGCATGTTGTTTGTAGTTTGAGAGAAACAGAGACAGAGTGCATGTCTTTGCTTTCAACAATGAAAAAAAAAAAACTAAATGTCTCCACCACCGCTGGAGGTGCAGAAAGTTTTGCAATCGTGCAAATGTAAAGCAGAAATGCATGCAGTTTGTGTGTGATTGATTAATGCACGTCTTTGCAGCCGAGGCAGAGCGGATGGGCTTCCTATAATGGGTCAGGAGGGTCCGGGCATTAAGAAGCCCTTACCAGGTAGCACACACTGCAAATAATGCGTGAGTCATTACTAGATCTTGTCCCACAGAATTCATACGCCAAGCATTTTCACACTGCGATATTGCACTAAATAAAAAGCTGCCGTCTCCCTGTGATTATCTACACACCGGACACGAGTGTTTTCTTTGGAGGAGCGTGGTTCCCCCTCGGGGATGACCGCAAGGTCATTATTGCACTGCGCGCATCAGTTAATTGGCACAATCCACGCCGCTTTGTTGCCGGTTTTATTGGGAGCAGCACTTCATTCCTATCAGTCAAACGTCGGAATGAATCCCAGAAACTGCAAATTGGCTAAAATGACCCATTGACATCAATCACGGGATAACGTCTCTTTCTTCTTCTATCTGTTAAAGTAACTGCGGTGCAGTTTTTTTGTCTCTTCAAACCTTACATGACGGTTAAGTGAGGCGAAAAAAACCCAGACTGATTCACACGAGATGAACCAAACGGGTCCTCAAATCACACCGTCCAGACAAGATCCTCACTTGAAATGCCGCGAAGTGAACGTTCTCTCGTCAGTGACCAGTGATGATTGGATGATTAAAGAAAAGATCAATAATAACTGAATAAATACAGTTAATTCATGTTTTTATTTGACATGTGAGCATCCGCCATCTGTTTGAGCGCGGGTTGAAATGAGCTGATAACATCAGAGGCTTGTTTCAGTTTAATTTAAGGTTCAACAATTGTTTGTTTTTTTTACAAATATTTTTTTTAAAACAATATAAACATTCACCACAACTAAAAAATGTATATACAAGATGCAAAAGTCAAAAAGTCTTGAGGAAAAAGCAAAATATATTCTTAACCTAGTGAATTAAACAGGATTTTTTCAATGTCGCTGACCTGCTGCGCCGCTCTGTGGGACGCCGTGTTCTTTTAGCAGTAATTATTACAGGCAGTGTTTCACCAGCAGCACAAAAGGAGCTTCACTTCCATCCTTTTGTTCACCTTGTTTTGTCTTACTGGAGAAGTTTTCGTTCAAACACACCCCATCAAGCATTTCAAAGATGCGTTGTGCAGAATACATCGTTGCTGATTCCGAACACGATGCTCTTGATCAGACATCAAACAAAAGAATTTCTTCTAATGCACAAGGTCAGGGAGTATTGTAATGCATGTTTGTACGTGTTTGTGTTTACTGCATTGCAGGGATGTGTTTTTGCTGCTGATGACACAGAACGATTTGTTCTGGATTGGAGGATTCTTCTACTTTAAAAAAAAAAGAAAATAATGTAATTATACAACGTAACTTTGACTTCGTACAACATTTGAAACTATTTCTTAAAAGGTTTTCAGCGTCATAAAGACCAATAACACTTTACGGCATGCTCTTCTGATGCCGTACGACCTAAAGGAATCAGTCTTTTGTGTCAGTGGAGACGTCAGTAAAGTAAATACCTTTTTGTTGGCGCTTGCCTTCATACTGCTGACCATCTTAATCCCTTCAGAACAGATAAGGCATCGGGCTTCCCAGACTAAAAACCTTCAGCAAGCCCCTCAGACTGGTCCTAAGCCTCTTTTAGCTGATAGCTCCTGAGGTGAGCGCCGCTCACGGCGCTCTTTCAGACGGGATCTTGATCTGAAAAGGGCAGATCTCTATCCCAGCCCGGCCAAATTACAATAATACTTCATAGTTAATACACTCATAAAATCCAATGGGTTATTAATCAGTACTCCCATACCTGCTATACCTGCAGCATTTTTATTAACTTTATTTTGAGCACATTAATCTCTTTGGAATACACCATATCCAGAGGTCCAACTTAATTGCATCCATATTTCTAATTTGCCACTGAAAGACGTTGATGCGGGTTTTTTTAGTGGGTCTCTTAATAGGACTTCCTTTGTGCGCAGCCGTATCCAGATAATAACAGATGTGTGTGTGATATAATCATTACCTCACTGGATCAGGGAAACATCCAACTTGGTTGCGTTTTGCA
This sequence comes from Brachionichthys hirsutus, assembly GCF_040956055.1. Classification (NCBI taxonomy): domain Eukaryota; kingdom Metazoa; phylum Chordata; class Actinopteri; order Lophiiformes; family Brachionichthyidae; genus Brachionichthys; species Brachionichthys hirsutus. The sequence goes on along the minus strand of NC_090907.1, from coordinate 2,442,518 downwards.
TGGCAAGTCTTTGGATAACATCGGAAACATTTAACCTGGGGGAACGGATTCTGGAAGCGGAGCAGCTCTTGGCAGATTGCAACAGGGGAATGGAAAGCAGGTGGTAAAAGCCTCGGGTCATGATGAAGCGGACTGCGAGATAAACCGCTCTGCTGCAAATGCATGTTGCACAATGATCAACAAAAGCCAGGCGGCGTACGGAGGCATCCGCGTCCTCCCCAAAGGTTTAGGTTAGAGTGGGTAAATACCGAGGACTTCTAAAACATAACGTTTGGATTTGTTCGCTGGCGGAACAGAAACAGACTTTAAAGGCACCCCGGTAAATTCTGCAAGAAAGCATGCCAGTAGTTGTTTTTGTTTTTTTTAACCTTTGACCCGAGTGTATGCAGCAGCACCGGGGCTTTATCTCGCTGGGTAAGACACAAACAGAGCAAGGCCTAGAGCAATCGAGAGTCATCCTCTGAGACGGAGAGCCTTTTCCAGGCAGATGAATGACAAAGCACGAATCAAAGGAGACTGATTTTTGAAGCAGTGTTTTCTTCTTCTGTAAATATATCATAGAGGTCAACGCGGCCGCCGCTCGTATTTCATTCCTATTGCCGAGGATGGAAATAGGCTGGATCTTCTCCACCGCAAGGAACTAGTTGACGATTCCCCCTCGGCTCTCTGGGACACTGTGAGGCATCTTTATTAAGGCGCAAATCATTATCATTCTTCAGATTGGGGGGGGGGGGGGGGGGGGGCACAAAGGCTTCAGACTGAGCATATGTGTACAAATATGCATCCGTGTTTGTGTAGGCGCACAAATATTTGGACCACTCCACTTTAGACTAGAAACAGAATAAGAAAAAACTACTGATCTCCTCCCGTTCCTCACCCGCCCTGCCCAGTCCAGCCCCCCCAACCCACGAGGAGGTGACCGTGGTGCGTCAGTTTCCCGGAGATAGAGGGCTGCTCACCACATCCCTAGAGCCGGGAGAAGTTGGCACGCAGTCTTCTCTTGTAACAGACCCTGTCACCGATGCCGGGGGGGGTAGAATCAGGACATATGTGTGAGACCGAGTGGACGATGAGAGGGGCTGAAGGGTGAGGTGAGATGCTGAGAGGACAAACTATAAAACAAAAAGCTGAATATTTACATTGGAATTCAATTTGGAAGAGAAAAAACAAAACTTTTGTTTGCTCTGTGGACGACGGCCAGCTGGAAGCAAATTGATGAGCCCCGGAGAATGAAGCGTTTCCACGACAGGAAGTTGAAATCATCCTTTGGAATCGATTGCAACTTATGCAATAGCCATTAACTGTCATCCGAGATAATTCATTTATCGAGGATGACAGTTCTAGATTTGACAACAAAGGGGGGGGGGGGGGTTGCTGTAATGACACAATTGATGAAATTGTAGAAACCGTTCCGTTTCCTCTGCTTAAATACGTGATTTGTTTACATCCATGTTTACATTCCAGATGAGCTCAGCCAATCAGCTGTCATGTCTCTACCACACACTCACCTGAGAGTGACACCAATCTTCTTAGTGGACTTTTGCAAGAACATATGACCCCACCCGATCCAAATCTGTGCGGTCCGCATGAGATGAATAAATCATCAACTGTTAATCAAAACACAGAAAAATAAAACCCTCTGGTGTTTCAATCACAAAAAAACTGTTTTTCCTGAGAGGGAATTCTCAAAATGAAGCATCAATGCCACACAATGCTGCCTCTTAGCATAATTTCAGCACCTTTAAACATAATGGCATCAATCTTTTGCTTCATCTTTCATCATTAAAGGCTTACAGAAATTACCTTGCCTCTCTCCTTGAGCAATCTTTCCTTGTCTCGTAACACATGAGAGCCTGCAGGGAAGCGCATGCATCCAAATACAGACACAGGCATGCCCTTGTGATGCACGCACACACACACACACGCATGTAAACATGCACAGTGGGCCCCAGACAAATATCACTTTCTGCACCAGGTTTTTTGCTGCAGCCTCTCTGCTTTCATTTTCCCCGACGCCTGGCTGTTCTATAAGCGCCACAACAGGGATTACCAATCGAAAAACATACAGATCCATACAGTAGAATATTGTTTTCTGTCTTTCTCACAAGATCAGCAGCACTTTTGTTTTAATAGAGTCACTGTGGCACGAATTCGACACGGTGCTCTTCATGCAAACACTAAATTAGAAGTCGGTTGAGCAATGGTCTGTGTGACCTAAATAAGAAAATGCCCTTGTGTTTGCGTCCGGGCGGTTTCAGTTTGCAAATTTATGAAAAATTAATCATCCTCACAGTTATGCACTCGAGTCGTGATCACTTTCGAAACCTTATTAATTCATTCCCTGACAGTTCCGCTGCAATCTTTAGCTCTTTAATTTGCAGCGATCGGCTCTATTAATCAGGTGTTTGGGGAGAGGTGGAGACAAAAGGCCGGCGGCGGCCGGTTATTCCGTCAGATATAAAACATTTTCATTTGGTAATTTCATCTATTTGCTATCGGAAATGGCACCACTTTTCACAGCGAGAAGGCAAAAACGCATTTTTATGAGTCTAACTAGAAAACGTTAGAGATTTAAAGACCGTTGAGGCTAAAAAATAAATGTTCCAGTCGTCAAGCAGCATCGTTTCAATGTTCTCTACATTAACATGACGCCACGGGGGAAACAGAAATCCTTCTGCAACCACTTCTCTTTGCGGGGTCATGAGGGGGCCGGACACTGGGTGAGAGGCGGCGTGCTCGTCTGCACGGGTTAAAGGATCATCACGGGGTCGCCACGCAGAAAAACAAATAATTTGCACTCGTTTTGCCCTCATCTAGCTGTTCGGCTGTGTGTTTTCAATGTGGGAGGATCCACAGGGAGCGCATGCACCCAGCGCCTCCTCGCAGCGAGGCGATCACGCTAACGCCACACCGCCCACGGTCGCAATAACGAAACAATAAAGGAATCAATAGATTCGTGTGGAAATCATATAAATGGGTCATCTCGGCTGCTCTGCATCCGTTTGATTCCGTCTGTAATCTCTGCATGATTAATTTTTGAGTGGATCAAAAGGATCTCTGTGGGGGGGGGGGGCTCTGCTACGAAGGCTATGCACACCCCTCCCAACTAATTATTGATCGGCCACAGAGTGAGTCTGTGTGCAGAACACTGATGACGAGCAAGCGGATTGTTTGTGGTGAAATGAGTTGAGTGTTTAATAACTTCTCGACTTTTCTGCTTCTGTTCCCAGCGTTGAGGTGTTCTTTAAAACGGGTTTGCCTTTCGACGTTTCGATTCGTTATTTCCCGGCTCCCGGTAAAAATCGATACGTTATTATTTGAATTTCATTAGGAACGTACTCCTTCTCTCATTAAAAGTGTAACCCGGGTAGATGATTGAATCACACGCCTCTCACAGGAGACGTGCAGAATAAGTATCCTTCTTTTTTTGTTTGTTTAAGAGTATAATATTACTCTGTGCTCATAGTTTGGTATATATTATCAATATTTCTTATATTGCTGCGTGCACAACACTTTAACTTTCTTCATTTAAGCAGGAAAAAATGGACAAAAATGTTAAAACACATTAAAGACAATTGATCCCCCCCCCCCCCCCCCCATCTCCACACACACACGCACACACATAATTCCGAATGTCATGGTTTAAAATGTATGAAAAGTATTATGGGAGTTATATTCTATAATATTTGCCTGTGCAACACATTTCTGCGCTCGCTCTTTGACAATGACGCATTTCTTCAGACATTCATGCATTGTATGTGATAAAGAGAACATTGAATGGACGCATTCAGAATGTGAATGGATTTGTGTAATACTGTCACCAGCAACATGGTTCATCCCTTCATTCTCCACCCTTCTATCCAGGTCATGGTATCAGACAGCCACACCAGCCCATCATTCATTCCTCTCATTCCTCTTGATCCGTGGCTCTCCGGGCTATTCTGGAGCACGCCGGTCCCTCCAGGACGACGCTGGTCGGTCCCGGAGTCTCCCCGGCACCAGCCATGCCTGGAACACCTTCAAGGGAGGGAGCCCAGGGCTTCATTCTTCCCTGTCAATTTAAGGGAGCAACAGATCCTCGAATTTGAATCTCTGCCGGTTGGAGCAGACAGACGGCAGAGCGTCACAACTTTGATGGCCTGATCTTGATTTCAAAAATTTCCAAGAGCAGACTGGGGGGGCAGAGAATTCAGTTATCAAGCTCCTTTATTGTGGAATTGGCTTCCTGTTTCGGTTCGTGAGACAGACACCATCTCTATGTTCAAGAGCAGACTAAAGACTTTCCTTTTTAACAAAGCTTATAGTTAATGAATACAAGAGTCAATATCCTGTCATAGGCCAGCACTGGTGGCTTAACCTCATATGACACACTGAGCTCCTCCCTCTGATTATTCATGTTATAAATATATGTGACTAATCCCTCTCTCTCCCTCTGTTTGTCCCTCTTTCTGTCTCTGTCTGCAGGTCCTTCTGTCCGTGGTGCTGCAGAACCTGGACCCGTGGCCCTCAACACTGCTGCCCATATCGCTGGCATTAGCATTCATAGTTTTATACATCTTTCTTTTGTCTGCTCCTGCGCTGTCTCTCTATCACTTCCCTATCCATCTCCTTGTTTTTGACTCTCCTACCTCTCTCTCTCTCCCTCAACCCAGCCGGTCAGACAGATGGCCGTCCACCATGAGCCTAGGTTCTGTCCAAGGTTTCTACCTGTTAAAGGGAAGTTTTCCCTTGCCTCCGTAGCCAAAGTGCTTGCTCTTCTGGGTCAAGTTGGGTTCTGTCTTTCCCTGCAGGTCTTCCGCTGCTACTCCTGTAAAGTGCCTTGAGAGTACTTTCTGTTGTGATCTGGCGCTATATAAATAAAATTGAATTGAATTGAATTGTTGTTACCCAGCCTTTTTTGTGTAGACTGAACATGTCTCCGTTAAAATCAATACCATATCAATGCCTGATTTGTTTCTCTTTCGTTGATCTGCAGTTAGATGTCATGTCAGTACCTGTGCACTCATGCACCCTGCGGTAACATCATAGAGTGTCCGTTAGAAATCCCATGAAGCATGCAAACCGGCCGTTTCACGTCTGATGCAAACGGTTGCAGCTCATGCACGTGTCAGAAGACAGATTGCGTCCTCAGAATGCCTGTGGCGTGGGAATTTCAAATTCTACACAAACACCTTTCATGGGACGCACATTATATTATATCATTGTGTTCCATCTGATAAATAGAAAACAACAAACATATTTGCTTGAAATTGCTCCAATTTTATTTTCTTATGACAAATGTTAAATGCAGCCCTGAAGTTTCTTACCTAAAACATGTATTATGGGATGCCTGTATGCCCCTCTGTTTCAGTCCACTGGTGTTATAGACAGTCCATGTGTGAATGTGGCTAAAATGCAAATTAGGTTAGGCTCATCAGCAGGAATGGGTGTGGCTTGAGCGTGAAGGTACTCTATTGGGTGTCACGTATTTTTCCTGTAGTTTACTTTCTTACCTGGAGGTCAGAAGAATATTATCATGTCATAGTTAGCTTTCCACAGAGATGCATGTATGTGTCTGATTTGGCTTTTGCATCCATGTGCCGTCCGTCTCTGTTGAACACACGAAGTCATTCTGAAGCCGACCGGAGCCTCCTCAGAAACCTTCTCACAACTAATCAGTCGAAATCACGCTGATTGGCCTCAGCTGAAAATTAATCTCATTTTCTGTCAAAGCGACTGCCAGTTTCTTCAGATCTGATCTCTTTCCTTCTTTCACTCTCCTTTCTCTCCTCCCTCACTCTCCCACTCTCTTTAAGCCTCCGTTAATTAAAATGGAAAAGCAAGGATTTGCAGTCCGTGATTCAACTTATAGTCGAAGTTAATTATAGAGTCCAGTGAATCGCATTTTCGACGGGTGATGAAAACGCATCAAAAGTCTGTTCGATGGACTACAAACAGCTTGATCGATGTTCAGACGACCCTCCAAGCAGATGCTGGAAATGTATAATAGCCATGTGTAAAATGTTTCTCTTACAAATCTAATGTCATCCTATGAGACTGGCTGATTTCTTTACATTTAATTCTGTTAAATTATGCACATTTTGAATGCACAAAAAACACAGCTTGCTTGAAATAGACAGATATTCAGACATGGCATAGGAATTGTATGCAGATCCCACGACTTCCGCCCGTCTAATTCCCTGCCGCTGCTTTCTGTGTATCTAGTGGGAAGATATGCCGTTATTCAAATCAATGGAATAAGCACATAACGCATAAACAATTTATGCAAATATCAGTTCATGTAGAGGCGCAGAGGTAGATGATAATGAAATCCAAGTCCATATCTCATTGGGATGGAAATGCATTTATATAATCAAGTATTTTCCTGCTGTGTCACTTTACACAGGTGTTTTCATTCATTGCATGTCATCACTCAAAATGTTTCAAAAGAAAACAATAGATTGTTCTTTTATTTATTGTTTTGTAGTTAGGTATGGCTATTTGAAAGTTTTGTCCACAGAATGATTAAAAGGAAATAGGAAAGGAAGTGCAGGTAAAACACACACTTGCAAAATTCCAATGGAATATTAGTCATTTGCAATTTACACCAACAGCCTATTTGTAAGCATTTCAGAGTTTAGAGCTATTTACTGTTTTAATAATGCACGAGATGAACGCAAAAAAACCCAACAATAATGAAACCCGAATGGAGCTAATAAAGGAGCCGGCTTTCATCAGGGGAGTTTTCAATCTCGCCGGAGAATGTGTGCCAGTTTTCTCCACATTGACTTCCGCATCTGAATAGAACAGTAATTAAACCATTTGCAGTACAAAGGTACACAGACCTTAATTATAAAATCACCGTCGGGTAAGAACGAACTGCAACACAGACCTTTATTCCTCGACAGATCCCACAGCCGGTTGGCACTCGATGCTAAAACGTGTTATTCCTTGATATTTTTTTTACAATTCTGTGAAATTCCACTGAATTAAAGTGTGTGTGTGGGGGCGTGTGTGTGTTTCATCAATCGGCTTTAATCAAATAAACAATATTCAGAACACTCAAATGCCTCTCGCCTCTGAAATCATTCGCTTTCGTTCATTTTTATCACCTTTAAATGCTCTATTTGTATTTGAAATCAGACAAACAGCACATGGAGACAGATGGTTGTGATGCACGGCAGCGACACAGCCTGTAGTTAATGGCATTTATGATATATGACATATTAAATGAAGGGAATCTGGAGCCATATGTTTATCACACATAAGCAATGGGCTTTAACCATTGTTTAGCTTCTCGTTATTTCACACGTCTATGAATAGATGCAGCCCTTATTCCCTCTCCTCCCAGCACACGATCCAATTTGCACCCATCTAATACACTGAATTTACAGCAATGTAGAGTTTACTTGCCTTCACTACACGGCTTGTGCTTTTTATATCTACCGACGCTGCTCTATTTTATTAATTTTTGTTGTTGTTTTTTCATTACAGGAGCTAAATCTCAACCTGTATTAATATTTAATCTTTTCACATCCACTCTTATAAATGTTGAGATGAAAACGTTGAGATATGATGGGCCAGAAAGAGACAAGAATGTTATTATCGCAGGGAAATAATGAAACGTCTGTCATGTCTGATGAAAAAATATATAAATAAAAAATGGCTGCCACTTGACCGTTGATGATTGCAATGGAAGAGTTGACTCATATAGAATAGCACTGACAGATGACGTGTTTCTTCCAAACCTAATGAGTTCCCTTCTTGCTGCTTGCGTGTCGCCGTTTCACATTTTGTCATGACGGTGCTCAAGATGCCGAAGATGCCGTCGGAGTCTCATCTCGCGATCACGCTAAAGGGTTTGACTGTTCTTCAGATAAGCCATTAAACTCACGAGTTGCTGCTCCATCCTCCAACGGCTACGTGGCAGCATCACGCGCCGACGAGCCGATGTGCGCTTCCCAAACATTCATTCATTTCCCTTTCATCCATTCACCTTTGACTGATTCATCAGCGCAGAAATGCTGACGGGATGCTTTTGGGGTCCGTTGACTGTGCGTGCTGTTTGCCTGGGCCGTTATTAAACGCCGTTAACAGCTGCCATGCAGAGATTCTGCACCCCAGCACAGCGAGAGCACTAAGAGACTTTCTACCATCGTAAGACATCTGCTTTCAAACATTAACAACACCTCATAGCCTCTAATGGTGTCTCTGGGGTAAATATGTCCATTTCTAAGTGTTACACGCCAACTTTCTTCATTCATTCCACCTCATTTTGGAGCCTTTGCTTGTTTTGTGTTCTACGCTTGCTGCTGATATTACTTTTTTTTTTTTTTTTTTTGTACTTTATTATAAAGTGGAATATTAATTAAGCAGCGATGATGAAAACATCTACCTGACATTGATCATGTATGTGGAGTGAAGTATTTAAAGTAGTCTTTCTTGTTTACTCAGCTGCTCTAACAACAATGCAATCCTACAATAATCAGTCAATATGCGCAATTATTTATGTATCCACCACTCCAGCCAGCAGGTGTGTGTGAGGGGGATCAATATTATCATGGCAGTATTGTTATTGTTATCAGAACACAACTACAGAATCACACCTCATGCCTCCCTTTTATTGCAGGAGCAGCACGTACCAAATCTGCCTGCAGTAACTAATGTGGGATTTTTCTTTCTCATTACAGGCTTTATGATCACAAGACAGACGTGGGAGCTGTAAGTAGAAAGGCAAGAACAACACAGGCCGTAAAGCAGATAAGGAGGCGGTCGATAGCTTCAGCTTCTAATAAGACTCCAGCCCTTTGGCCAAATTGCACTGATCTGCAAATAAACCCCCACAAATAAATAGGTGGATGCCGGAGCTTTGGTCACTCGCTGCATCCAAGCAAAGATGTGTGAGGGAATGCACGATGCTTTGTTACCTGAGTGTCAAATGTTGCATGCCATCAGGAACGATAGAAGAATTCAACAATGCATTATAAAGTAGGAATTACATTGCAACAACATTAATACACGACAATCTAACGGCATCAAATATCAGTTCCTACTTAATAAATGTAAAAACAATCATTACTTAGAAGAGGCTGAGTTATATTTGCCCACACACACACACACACACTTCAGGCATTATCTAGAGGGGGAGCGTTATCTATCAATCAATGAAATTCAGAAAGATTTATTATGAGACTGACCTTTAAAGTCAGGCTGGTCTGCACAAGTAATTACAGCACCGGCAGATTCCAGCACAGCCAATAATTCTCAAGATCAGGCCACAGGTCATCGGCTTCAAAGACGTGAGCCGGCGTACCTGGTCCTGACTTTATGTCCTACCTTTCCTGCTTTGGATGAATATGTCATTCAAATGAGGCTCCTCCCCGGCGACGGCAGAAAACATACGCTCGTGGTCGCCGAATACCTCCCATATTACACCGCTTGACTTCATTCGTGGGGCTGGGTTGCCGTCGGCAACCAGATTTAGTTGTTTCCATCGCTTTGAGATCAGCTGTCACTTCTCGGTATTATACCTTACAAGGTGTTGGGTGTCATTTCCATCCTGCACAGTGATCTGATGCATTGGTAGACATTGAGATGAGGAATTAGACTGAAGACGAGCCGTAAAGCGACGCTCTTCACCGCCTGCAGTGACACATGATGCTGCGAAGCCTTCATTTGTTTTCCCTTCACAAAACCAGTTTAATTTCTCCACCTCTTTGCATTCTCTTCCCGTTCAGGGAGAAACTTTCCACGCCGTCTCTCCGAGACAAATTCAGCACAGCGTGCGAATGTGCCATTGTCTCTTGCATATCCCCTTCTATTCATTTCAAGCAGTAAATAAGCTTCTCTACACAGTTCCAATAAATATAAGCTCTCAAAGGTCTCCTTGTCCTTGGCGAGACCAGATGCAACATCTAGACAACGCGTGCAGGAAAAACTTTGTGGACCGCTGGCTCACTTTATCTTATCCTGAAAGCACCTCGGTGCAGCAGTGACATAAACAATGACCATTATTTGAGCAATAAGAATATTGGGCGGGGCAATGTCTCTCATTGGTTTTGTGCACTGGGTCCATTTATGTATTTATTTTAGTATAGAAGAAAGCCCCCGGGGAGAAGAACTTCTTAAAAAGAACATGATTAATGAAACATTAATCATGGTCTTTGTAGCGGGGGGGGGGGGGGGGGGGGTGCAGGAAGGGATGTCACGCTGCATTTGGACCTATTGGATGTTGAAAGGGGGGTGATATGAGGATGGATTAGAGGAGGGGACCACAATGACATTGAGGATGGTATTGGTTCTTTCCCATCATCAAACAAACATGCCAGCTTTACCTGGGGGGCAGCGACGGCGTTGCAGCAGGTGAAGCTCCCAAAAATTCAACGAGACCTAAATAACTAAATGATGCAGACGTTGTCGCTCATTCTAATACGCCTGCATTTTTAGAACACAATGTACAAGGTCAAGAAAAAGAAAAAAAAAAGTACTTTCTCTTAATCTCTTAAAAAAAAATGCATTTTACTTTCATCCACTTGTGTCACCTTCTCCCTGAAAGGAATTCACTTTGGCATCCGAGCCTTTGTAGCCCGGCGGTGTAATATATCCTCCCATAAGTATGCAAATTGCGAGGCTCATAGAACTACAATAGCACTCGTCAATATTTGTGCCAGGTACAACAATCCCTCTTGCCTAACCTTCTGCTGAATGCAAAGTGGCCAAATCAAAGCGAGCGACGGCAGAAAACAGGAAACTTTTCCGCTACGATGCCTTTGAGGCAAACCTTTCTGTGTTGAATAGATGTGGGGATGGGTGGAGTGGAGGGATGCAATGGAATAAACATGGCAGCTGCTTCTGTTGTGAACTTCCAGTGATTTCACAGCTCCTGGGATTTGACAGTGGCAGCGCCATTGAGTGACTACAGATACCAGTGGAGGGGGGGGGGGGCTTTGAGCAGCGTTAACCCTGCATACTAATTCAGCCTGCAGACAGCATGTCAGATCTGACGCCCTGAGCAGGATGCATTTGAACACAGCGAAAGTGGTCCGACAGTCATCGCTGCGGTAGGTGAGTCTCCAAATCAGCGAGCAGGGAAGGGAGCAGAGCTGCCAAGTGGAAAAGAGCCAAAGACGATGAGCACGGTTTGGAGAAAAGCTGCATTTTATTAGCTTCTCCCAATTGAATCAGTGTGTGTGTGTGTGTGTGTTCTGTTGCCGTGTAGAAAACTAATTGGCTTGTAGGCCACAATAAAAATCCAAAATATACAGCCTTGCATGTAAACTCAAATCACAGACAGGGTGTCTTTAACACATACAAGCGCGTTCACACATCCTTGTTTTCAAACATCCGCACACACGTGCACAAGCATCACCGTTGGGATGTGTTGCTCAAGCATTCCACGCCATGTCTGGCAGGAAATTCAAATCTGTGACAGGAGTCTTGATCTTGCAAATGAGAATGGGATAAGGTTCTGATTTATTACTTTTCTCTGACCTAGCGCAGCGGGGGTGTTGGGGGGGGGGGGGGGGGGGGGACTCGCTGGCAAAAGTGTTGATGAAAGTGAAGGTAATCTAATCATCGCAGGTAAAGCAATCAAGAAGCGCAGAATAGATGCAAGGGTGGTTGGTGTCGCCTGCTGGAGGAGAATTTATTTCTTGTATTTCCTGCCCCCCCCCCCCCCATCAACCGAGGCCAGGTAAGTCAAGTCATTTCCTCCTGCTGTACCAATCCAGCCCTTCGGCGTCGCTCAGATCTGACACTGATCCCACATCTGTCGGAGGCTAAAACCTACCTGGCGTTTGACAGTGAATGTCTAACTCTCTGACTGGAGCTTCGGCTTGCATGAGTCATCCGCATCGGCGGATGAAACGCAACGTTAAAATCCTCCATCAAATCACAAATGAGTGCAATCACGAGCCGGTTGCACTCCAAACACGGTGCATTCTATAGCTCACGAATAAAAATAAACCCGAATGTCACTAAAAACCAACACGTCCAGACAGGGTGATCGATGATGTGCGTGCACGTTAAGTGTTTGGCTGCTGAATCAAAGGCTTTCCTCTTGTTTTATTAGACGCATTTCACAGCCACCCCCGCGAACATCGAGACTTTGCTACATTTATCAAAAGCTGAACTAATAATGTGGCAGGGATTTATTAACTTATTCAGGAGCCAAGCTTCATTTGCACAACAGAGCCCACAATACTCAACCTGAGATTGATTTCCTTTGATTTATAGGGAATAAGTGGGGCTCGGAGACGATTTGCATTGAGCTCGCTTTCTCCGCCGCTCTCCTTTGTTTGCCGTGACAGTAATATGGTCACCACGGAAACATGGAAGCAAATCAGTCCGAGTACAAATCAGGGCTGTGCTTGCAAACGTACTGAAAATGAAATTCCATCGGTTCCTGCAAAGAAATTCCAGCATGGAACATTTCCACCCCTTGCTGCATTAAAACAAACAGCACAACAAATAAGGAGACTGTTAAACTTCTCACGTCACTTTTAAGGAAGTCGAGATGAAAGTTTTGAGTGCGTTTGCACAAAAAGCACAGTAAGTGTGGAGTTTAATCTCCGATAGTGCTCGGAATACGATCGCCGCATCGAGGAGTCCTCAGTTGGAGCAGGTGGCCTCACGAGTGCCCGTCATGCACATGGGCAATCACATCGATGCTCTGTGGCAGCAGCGTTTTGTTGCTGCTTCAGCCAAGTGGCATAAAATAGCCAGACATTTCAAAAGCAGTCCTGCAAACACACAGCAGATCTGAAAGTTCCCAAAAAACAGCCTCCCATGGTCAAAAGGAGGGATCGCTCATCCGGGATGATGCCGGTCCTGCTCATTGGGATTCGAACCACCGAATGCGACGCCGGCTCAGCAGGGGCGGAGTTCTGCCATGCTAATCTCATCTGAAGTATAACACGCTGGCGATGGCGGAAGCGATGGCGGAGCCATGAGGGTCGTGCGACGCCCCTCTCTAAATGATTCCTAGAGCGCCATCTCGTCTCGCTAATGCCATTCAACCGTGCCTGAATCCAAAGCGCCAAACAGAGAAATCGATTGACGCCTCTACTAAAGAAAAATAGAATTTCATTTGAAAGTCTAAATGTCAACTTTAGGGAAAGAGGGGAAACAAATGGATGTGACTAAACATGTGGAATATGGCTAAAAATAGATGTGCCAGAGCTTTCTGGACTTCTGCTTTCTGCCTTAAATGAACCCTGGAGCGCTGCGACGTCCTCGAACCTTTTATCAGCAGAATTACTCCACAACGGGCAAAGTCTTTCACTTCATTTCAGAAACATGTGGAAACAGGGCAGGACACTTGGTCATGATATCCAGCCTCAGAATCTACAGGCTCACGCTGGTGGATTCAATTCCCGTGACAGACGACGGACTCTCGCCGTGGCGGGAACGCTCTTTGTTTAATCCCGGTGAACCATTTGGAGCGCAGCAGATCAGAAGAGGCAATTCTGTTCTCTTTCAGGTTGGATTTGAGGATGTGTATATCCAGCATTCAGTGAACCATGTAGAAATGGCTGCCCCCTCAAAACGAAGATATATCTCTAATAAATGCTTGCCCGTCTTCTTTACCGCAGCATCGGCGGAAAATGCAGATGTGTGTGTGTGAAGCTGATGTTTTTGAAAGTCCATGTCTAATAAAGCCTGTAAAGTGAAAGGTTAGGAAAGAAACAAATCCATAACTTGCGCAATTGCTCGCACTTGTCGAAGGCCCCTTCGATTTGGACCTGCTAATCCTCTTGTTGCATGTGTGGGCGAAATGGAAGAAGTTGTTCCACCTCATGTGAAAAGACGGGCAATCAAAGCTTGGGCCGGCTTGTTTTGTTCCCGACTGGTCACGAAGGGGTGTGCGCCGCCCGCCCCCCTGCCCCGTAATCGTCCGCCTACTCCTCCTCCTGAGCTACATTGACATTTGAGAGATCAGACAAGCAGACTTTGAATCACGACACGACACATCTTGTCTTATCAAATGTATGCATGCGCACAAAGAGACAAGATGCCGAAGCCCGTTTCGTTAATGGCTATGGGTTTTTTGAGTTAATGATTGTTGCTACATGTTAGTGAGTCTCAGGGGCAAACAAATGTATTGTTATGTTCCGCCTTATCTTTAGTGTTAGTATAGTGGGTTGGAAAATTGTATTTGTTTCTTGACCCCCCCTATTTTTGCTTGATTGAATTGTTCTGGTATTTATTTTTGGCATAACATTTGGAAGCGTTTAGGCATACATCGAGGTAGTTCACATATTCGCCAGTAGGGGGTGCACTGCTATTGCTGTGGATCCACAGGGGAGATGGGTTAAATGGCTCAGCTAGTGCGCAGGTCAGAACTAAACTAGCAGGAGCACGAACAACGGTAACTCTTGCCGCCTTCTTTGTGAATCCACAACTAGTGCTTGTACGTTGGCTGCCAAATATAACGGACCAAATGTCATTTTCCTGGACTATGTTTAAGCCACAGTCATAATAATAACAATAATTGTTGCTGCCATAAAGGTGTTTTTTTTTTTTCTTTTACTTGTGAAGCATATTTTTAGTTTAGTCTTTCATGCAGTGAAATATATTTTGGCTGGGCCATTTTATGACCTGTTTGGCCTCAATGCCCTTTGGATTGGGCCAATTAGATCCCATACATCCTCAGTAGGGTGTGGCTGGAGCCAATGAGGTTCCGAGTATGGCACCAGACCTCCCCTGGACCAATCAGGTTTACGGGCCATGAAGGCATGATGCCAGCTCAGAGGCTTTATGAGGAAGCAGCCAGCGACGCCATTTTGAGGCCAATTTCAAGACACTGACCCTTGTGGGGTGAAAGACATAGAGAAGGCACCAGTTGTTTGTAAGTTATTTTCATTGACGCATATTGTTGGTAGATAGATTTATTTGCTGCTCATGTATTGCTCTATGTTGAATTGGTGGTATTACCGCCACCAAGGTGGGGGTCACCGGCGTCGGTTTGTTTGTTGTCTGTAACACAATAAGTTACAGTTGATGACATTTTAAGGAAATGCTGGGAATATTACCAGAAACAGATGATTATATTTTAGTGCCGATCCATATTTCGGTGGGGGCATCTATCTTGCCACCGAATTTCATCCGGATCAGATCCAGAATGATGTTAGGAAAAAATATAAAATTTTAACAACTCCATTCACTGATTCAAAAATCAGTTAAAAGTAACTCTGTTTCACTTTTCATGGTTGGTGTGTAAGGATACCAATAACAACTTATAATTGTTTGGTGATGATGCAGATCACCGTGTGGATGGTGTAAATCTAATTAGGAGGGGATGAGCTGCTTGGCGGAGGTCTGCGCTCTGAGTGCTTTTCTACTTGTTTGTGCTTCCCTTAATCGACCTGTGTTGAATCGTTGTTAAAAGAGATATTGTTCTCTGCATATATCGTCTATTGTTGTCGCTTTGTATGCTGTTGTGATGGAAGTTATTGACATATTGCATTCGTTGTTTCATTTTCCTCTGCGAAGCCTCCTGTGACTCCATCAGTTACTGTAACTGCCTGATAATTACAACCGCACTGTGCTTCAAAGGAAAACCTTCGCTTATGATTGTCTGTCATTCCACATTGGGGGGGGGGTGAAGAAAAAAAAAAGATTTTCCTCTAATTACAACCCACGTGTTTTCCGCTTCCCCAGACATGACATTTCCAGCTCCTCCCTTTCAGTGCTGCACACATAACAGATGAAAGGTGGTGTGGCATTCACTTTGTCTTGATATGTGAAGGTGTGCCTCAAAGTGAACTCCTGACCACACCTCCCAATTCTATTCCTCCTTGTCCTGTTTCTTCAACCAGGGCTGTTTAGGTCCCGTGAGACACTCGAAGAATACAATTTTCGGACTACCACATGTAATATTTAACAGCTTAAACTCCTCGGATGCTGAAGGTGGATTAGAGCACATCATTATCAGAAAGATAGTGATTTTCCATTTAAATGCAAATTGTCTTTTTTTTCAATTATTGTTCTGAATATTTTTAGGTTTCGGAGTGAGAAGCATCGTTTTGGGGATTCATTGACAGTTTTCATTGATTAATGATCTATTACCATTCAGGAAACCCTCAAATGGACTTCTACCCATACTATTTGGAAACCTTCAACAACAGTGTTCATTTGCACAAGAGAAGCACTGAGGACATATTTATATATTAATTCATTGCTTCTTCCACCAATCAGATTTTTTTTTTTCAGGAGAACTTCAGTGGTCCTGGCTGTGGTCCACTTCCCTAATGACAAACAACCAGACACAAAATAACCAGACATTAGCTCACTAGCTAAGGCTTCACCTATTAATTAATAATGCAAATAGTTTGCAGTTTAGAAATAGAAGTGAGGCAAACTCAGCTGGGATTTCTGCTGATGTAAGCTGTCTTCATTAGTTGTCATTGTTATTAAGGTAACTTTTCTTCCCCGGTTCGGTTATTTTTATTTATTTTTTTACTTACTTCAATTCTCATTGATTGTTCCTAATTCACTTACACCTTTCAGCCTAGAGATGCTCGAAACAAAAACAAACAAAAAAGCCCTGCTTGGCCAATCAGTTTAGAGTTAACAGGCTTGTGCAGCATCGCACCGCTGCAGCAAACATCAAGCCAGAACTCTAAAGCACTAATTAGTGTTGTCAGCGGTGACTCGCACAAATAGGTGCCATTTTATCTGAAATGACCTGCTTATCCAAATGATGTTAGTTTGTTGAACACAATTCAATATTTTAATGGATACAGTCGTCGTCGGTATAATCCCAACAGATCTCCGGTGCGTGATTACGCTGCCACAGCTCCGCTCCTGTGGAGGTGGGCTATCTGGGTTCTGCAGTGACATCACACTAAAGAGCACTGAATGGACGAGATGAGGGCCCCGGCGAGGGGTCTGGAAATGGAAGAAAGAACTGAAGTGTTTTTTGAGAATCCGTTTTCTCCAGCAATTACAGAGAGATGGCTTTTATTTGATCTGGAGAGGGCAATTGGGCTTTGCGGTGCGATACGGCTGTCAGGAAGTAGAATAAAATCCACAGCCTACAGTAAATCTTGGGGGCTTTTCGGGGATATTTTAATGACCTGCCTTTTTCCGTTACGCAGCTCACAATCTGATTGTTATCAGCGAGGACAAAAGGCTAATTGAAGTGTCAGTCAGTCCTTAAGTGCTTTTTAGTGCTTAAAATAATATAAAATAAGTCATCAGTGCTTGAAATATTGAGCTGGACATTGATCATATCCTGCAGGCGGCCACATAAAAGATAAAAACAGCTAATATGCGTAGTATAAGCTAAATGTTTTATCAAATCCATATTTATCACACGTGTGTGTTTTCTTCCAGTTATTTCATCTTAAAACTGTTTGGACAGAAATGGAATGAACAGCTGCTGCTTCAAAGGGGGAAACAAAAACGAAAAAAATTGGGCTTGAATTAAAGCACGCAAATTTACTTTGTATTCCTGTGTAGCAGAAAACATGCAAATGGTCGTCTGCTCTTTGTTCGCACCGAGATTACGAGGCTTTCAGACTGATCGCATGATTGTTTGGGAATCGGTGATAAACGCAGTGCTTTTATTGATTGTGATTGCTGTTATTATCATTAGAAACCGAGATGGAGAGCGTCTGCGTTGTTTTGTTTCATCTCTGCACAACACCTTCCATCTGGGGGGGGGGGGTCATTGTGACACTCCGTGGGCCATTAATCAAAGCTGCAGCAGAATAGCAGTATTCAGAGGTTGTCAGAGGGAAATACATCCTGACCCACATAAAGCTCCGATTCAATGAAAATAGCCCCAATTAAAGCCCCTTTGGATTTGCATGAAGAAAAATAGCAGTCAAAGTGCAAACCTTCCCCGGCGCTCAGCATTCCCACCATCTCCCCGCACATTAAATGCAACAACCCGATTTAGATTCCTTCATCACCTGTCTCACCTGACGCATCATCGTTTTCGATTCTTCTAAACATGTCCCATGTCTTTTTTGGTGAAATCTTTAATTCAAATCTGTTAACTTTTGTTGGATTTAGATGTCTTTGGGTCAACGGTTACTGTTTTATACAAGCAGATTTGACAAAAACAATTTAGAATAAACTTAAAAAATAAAATAAAAATACTTGTAGATACAAGAGGAACCAATTCCGTTTTACGAAAACAAAAGACCTTTTACAGTTCGGGCCAGCGCCGCCTCCTCCTCTGGGTCACCATGCTGCTGCTTAGCGCCTGGCTAGAGATCACAGATTTCAGTGCTGCCGTTTCCATTGCATAATTTATGACGATGTTCAAAGCGTCATATTAGTATTTTAGCATGCTTTATTGCAGCAGGTTAGGAAAAGTCAACTCCAGGCTGCTTTGTGCTGTGCTATTGAGCATATGGGAGTTTTTGCTGTTCTGTAAAGTTGGATGGAAATATACAGTATTGGTGGCTGTGGGTTTTGTGTGTGCATTTGGGTCTCAGCCAGTGGCCTGTGTGGGTTTGTGCTTGGCCCTTTTTGTGTGTCTCTACATTATACCTGCACCCTCCCCGACCACCCGCTTCCACACGCAAATATTACCAAGGACCACACAATGGTTGAAATATAGGAGAGAGTGCAGCAAAAGGATGCAGGAAAAAGATCTGACGGTTCAGCGCCAGTGTGCCGATCGTAGTAGTGTGAAATACATGCACATAACGCACAATTTATTCAACATCCCAACACTGGAAATATGTATTCCTTTTCTAGTTATGGGGCCTGTTTCTTCTGACCCGGTTACTTTTTCCTATGATCTGGCAACACTGGTTCTGTGTCCTCTTTAAACTCTTTAATCAAATGTAGTTTCAAAAGGCCTGGTCTCTGTTCACTCTATGTTGCTGCAATGAACAAAATGTTCAAAAAATAAAAATGAAAGGATGCCGTCGACAGTGGCCGGCTTGTGTTTCATGAAAAGAAGTGCTGTATGTTACCGCTGCTTGATTCAGCTCCCGCTATAGCGCCAGATCGTCCTTGCGCTTTTATGCTCAAACCTTGGCAGAAAAGCTTCAGGTTGGGAAGCAGTTCAGACAAAAGATACATTTCCTGGAAAATGGAGGTTTAAACGTCTCTAACGAGATTGTCCGCACCTGTCAGAGGATCCTTTGGCCTCATTCAAAACGGGACAAAAAGCTTTCACGGCGTCGCCGGTGACTTCATCCATAGCATAAGTGCACTTAAGACTCAAGAAAATGGAACTGGCTGCAGATTGAGTGAGCTGCATCCGTTTTACTTCTACCGTCGTGAAACTATTAGATTGTATTTAAGCAAATGCAAAAGTAGAGAAAAGTCAGACTAAAGGCTAAAGTATCCGTCGACCCATTGGTGGCAACCACAGCACCCAGCTGGGCGGGCAAACGTCGATGACTCGTTTCAAAAGGGATAAAATAGTCAAACAGGGTGGGAGGAGGGCTGACTAATACAGCTCTATTTTTATTTGCCTCCTTCTCTTGCACGACTGAGTCTTCTTCCCCACAGATTGCTCACCTTTTGTTTCCATGTCTTCCCCTCATGCATGATTCGCTTGACCAGTACGCGTCTTCCTTTCGCTTCCAGCCAACGGATGAATAGAAAATGACTGAGCTCCTGTACTTCTTCTTCTGGGTCTTGCGCCAGTTGTTGTTGTATCCGTGCCAACGTCTGCTTATTGCCATCACTTCTAATCCATCCCTTGCTGCCGCTGTCTCAAAGATTTACAGTCTTGAGTATCGTCCTGTCATTCCCAACAACCTCACCGATATGTCTGCTCTGCCGAGTCCCCCAACATCAGCAAATGTTAACCTTATATATGTCTTCCTATTATTATTCTGTCTTCTCTTTTTTGTTTGCCTGTTGGCAAACAACTTTTGATGTCCAACCTTTATTTTCATTGTTAGTTAGGCCCTACTTTCTCCTTTTTTTTATCATCATGTCCTTTCCTTCCTCATATTTAAGGATATTTAAGGAAACACCCACTAGCCACGCACAGCCTTTTGTGGTCATCGCATCACAAACACAATCTCATAGCACTGACTCCACAACAAGCTAATTATAACAATAAATTAATAAAGCTAATTTTATCATTTTTAATTTAATCCAGAATACAGAAACCCCTCCTCTTGGAGGGCCCGATGTCAGCGATGCTGCGAGGTTGACCGAACTATATCCATCAGTAAGCGGGTTTCTTTATGATTTCCAGAACAGTGGAGCTCATGATCCAGTCGCCGCAGAATTCTTTTCTTGTAGAAGTCTTATATTTCTCAAAATCTGACTGCAAACAGCCTCCGCTCTCCCAACGACAGCTGAGCGCTAAGAAGCGCTAAGGCGCTACGAAGCCGGCGAAAGCCACAGAAATGGCAATTGCTTGTATTTAAAACTTTTTTCAACTTGACAAAAGCCTGCTTGGCTTCATTTGCATTCATCTATGAGTGTATTTTATTTAAATTGGCTTGATAATAAATTGGGAGTCCTTTTTGGTTCTCTGGAACTGAAGAACATCTTCTCGTCCTAAACCAAACTCCAGTGGCTTCAGATTCAGACTTCGAGGGTTTGCCCTGACCTGGATGAAGAGGATTTACATCTTATGGGTGTCACATTTATTCAAGGGCAATCTGTGTGTGATGGCAAAGATTTAGCTTTAGTCAAAAGCAGTTTATTCTGCATTTTCAGTTGAGACCACTGGCAAAACGCCATAGGTTAATTGGATATTATTAGTATAGGCTTCTAAAGGGCCGAATCAGCATATTAGGCCGTTTTTTTTCTGCATTGCATCAGCATTTTACTTCTTTGAAGAAATACTCCATTCCCATGTTTACGCTCCCAATTCAGTGCAAAATAATCTCTGTGGGGATGTTTCCACTGGAGATTTATCCTGGAGCACTTTAAAGGGTTGGAAAAATAGAGACTAATTTGTTGGTTAGATTGAGAGAAACCAAACACAGTACTAAAACGTTTAATGAAGAACTTTCTATTCTAACAATCCTAAATTAAATTGAAAGATGTAATTAGTGGCTATTGGGAAATAGTACTATCTTGCATTCAATTCTGATTTTGTCATTTTCTGCCGGTACATATTTTAATCGTTAAATCAGGGGCTGAAATATCCGTTAGTATTCATGCCATGCACGTCGGTATCCTCTGCTGATGTAGACGGACTTCTACAAAAAAGTGATTGGCATAGCAACCGTATCTTTGGATCCTTTGGCTGGCGCTCTCCTCTGTCGACGTGTTTAATTCACCTTCCTAATAGATAGTCCTCATCATGCCCGAGGGCAAATCTGTAGTTCCAAACACTGCTCTTACTTACCATCTACGTCGAGGCGGAGAAGCGGTGGGGATGAAGCACGCGATGAAGACGCCAATGGCAGATCTGTCAGATGTAAAACAACCTGGACCCATTTCTCTTGACTTATGCAAAGCGCTACGACCTCTGACAAGCTTCCTTGACGGGCGTACTGCTGACCATGGCAAACAAATCTTTGCTGCTGTTTTCCATATCATGTAAAAAGCCAAAAATCCACAGCATGAAGAAGATGAAAGTCAAATCGGGAAGAATCAAATGACCCAGCTGCCCTGAAGCAGCGTCAGCTTGACTAAGTCAGAGAAGCTCTGCAGGCTGAAAGAGTTTACGTGAATAAACATGTCTGCTAAGAAATGCTGTGAACAATTGCTCGCTGTCATAAAGAGGACTTCGTAGAATGCCACTTCTCTGTCTGTGGCCTGAATGTCACCAACGCAATGTCTGAAGTATGCAGTGTTGGCTTGGATGGCATCCTGTGGTGCATCTCCGGTCAGTATGAACATGGAGGTGGGGGCGCCAATGCAAGCGATTCAGAAGAGGTTCGACAGGAGGGACGCAGAGGGGGGGGGGGGGGGGGGATCCTGATGCACAATTAAGTAGGTCAAATCATCTAAGAGGTTCCTCCAGGATATCCGGTGCTAGTCTTGGAGTTTTCTCTGGTAAAAATTGTAAGAATTTTTGCCAAGTGAAAGTTGTTGAGCTATTAAAAAAAATTAAAATTGAAACCGGTCTAAGGCTAAATTGAGCTAAGTTAATCTTAGCTACCACTTCGGCTCTGAGTGATCAGCATTGAGGAAACACTGCCAGCCTTACTGCAGGCTTATTAGTGCTCCGTGGAGACACGGCCGGCCCCCCCACTGCGTGGTGGAAATATGGGCTTCTGAATACCATGACAGATCAACAAATATGTCACAGAGTGACGTTCTCCCACGAGTGTAGACATGCAATTATCCACAACAATGACATAGACGTAGATCCAGTGCCAAAAGTTCAGATAATGTGCCATTTTTTTTTTTAAAGATGGCTCTGCAAAGATTGTAATGATGTCATTGCTGCCATGGGCATCAAAAATGCCTCCCACCGATAGAAAAGCTGGTATAGGCTCCAGCGACACCCGTGACCCACGAGGCAGATAATGCGGACGTGAAAATTAATATTTTCTTTTGTTTGCCTCTGCAAATGGAGAGTGAAATATTTAAGCCTTTTCCTTTATGGTTTCCCGGGCATCTATCAAACCGCATCTGTTGGGCACGGTGATTTAAATGACCCAAAGTCACAGAGGCAAAACTGACCTGATTTTATCCAGACGTGTGGCACACGTTGCAATTTCCACCCAGTTTCATCTTATTCTGTCAAGTAGCTTTTGCATACTTGATAAAAAAACAACATTCTTGCAGTGTTCAAAAGAAAATCTTGTATCCGTCCCTTTTATTCAGAACCACTCCAAAGTTCAAAGGGTCGTTCCTCGGTACATGCCGAACTTGAAGTTGTCATTTGCTCGACTCTGCAAGTTTAATAAAAAAAAATATCTCAAGTCGGTTTTGTGTAATTCTGCAACTATAAATATAAAAGTGCTCCGGATGAAAATGGGACTTATTCAGCTTTCCTCTAAGGCCTCGCCGTGACACTTAATTCCATTCATTTAGACCCTCCGCTCTGCTACGTTGCAGACTTGATTAAAATGAGAATCCGCAGCACCGGGGCTCGAGACACGCCATCTCTGGGGAATCATCTGACTGACAAAGATTGAGTGGATGCCCTTCTTTGAAAGACAACTGGCTGATTTGCTAATTTCAAAATACGAATTGAGTGGCAATGCACACGTGCATGCTCGGACACACACACACACACACGTGTCCGAAGATAGCAGAGTTTCAGACCTTTTGGCGTCTCTGCAGCGGACATGCAGGCCCGAGAGAAATAAACAGATGTCACTTTCTATTTAGCTCAAAAACAAGAGCGCCTGTCTGTCATTTTAATATGTCCCTTTTTTTTTTTTTGAATGAGAATGAGGTATTGCATTTCATCTCGTGAAGGAACAGGGAGGAAACAAAAGATTATACCGGTAATCTAGAAAAAGAAGAAAAAGGCAAGCTGCACAGCTGAAAATTCAAACACACACACACACACACACACAGCCATATTCTCAGAAAAGTTTATTGTGTTAAATTACAGGTTTTTTTTGGAGGCTTTTCTACTCTGTCTAACAATTTAGCCGGAAGCAATTTAACATTAGAACCACAAATTTATTTTTTTATTCTACCAGCAAGTGTTGGAATGATTCTCACTCTGATCTTGGTCATTTTCATGCCTTCAGGTTTCTAAGGTCACTTTGTAACCCATCCTGACTAATGTAATTAGCCAGGATCTGCTGTTTCGCTGTGCAGTGCAAGACGTGCTCCTTGAGCTTTTGACATAGAGGCTCGAGAAAATGATGCATAAATAATATGAATTGCCATTTCTAATTTGAAGGGAAACTGCTTGCTGCCATGCACAACACTAATGTCTGGAAGTATGACTAGCATGGGAATCAATCTTTGATGCACACGCTGCATATTTATGGCATACAATAATTAGTATCAAATGGTGTGTGTGTGTCTGTGATGCATATCTAGATTGAGTCGACGCCTTCAGATGCATTTTAATTATTGCCGGACGTTGTGTTAGGTTTTACGAGTATGTGGCTGCAACTAGCATCCATCAAGATGAAATGCATGTAAACGTTGTAATATCAGGCTTAAAGTCTCAACTTCTGATTTGTTCTAGTCTACTGGAAGGACAAACAAACTCCATCCTTCTACCTGGTTACCATGGCAACCCATCAGGTAGGCTGGCCGACCTGCAAGCCTTCCCTTGCAGTGTTCGAACTGGAATTCAACGCGTCTAATCCTTCTGTGTTTCATCAAATGAAAAGACATCAAAAAGCATTGTGCCCTTGGTGGGGGTGATCGAGGGCATAAGAACGATGGGAATCAGGGCACGGTAGCCTGCTCCTCATCTCTGCGTCTGATTATAGGCGTAAGGCTACATTAGCCACTGCTAATGGCACCCAAATATCCCAATGAATTGTCTGTGGTTGAATCGCACTGTGGAATAATGCAGGCGCAAGGTCATGACAAGAAAAAAAGACATCTCTGGTTCTGCTGTAATTTATGTATTTTTTTTTTTCGAATTGTGCATTTGTTTTACATTTGATATCTTTTCATTTGAATTTGAACATAATTCTAGATTCGTTTTGCGATCGCGCCCTCCCCCCCGCTCCCCAGGGATTGCAAGATAAAGTGTTTCATATCAACCTTAAATGGGATCAGCAGTGATGATCACAATGGCAAACCTGAGCAGACTGGATCTGAATGCCCTTCTCTCGGTTATGACACAGTGTGATTAAATTCTAGTTGACAGACGCTGCAGGATGAGTAGCACCATTAACGCAATGCTGACGTGGAACGTATCAATGACACACATCGATTCAAGGGAAGAGCATCCTTGCAGTTGCAGGTTTTCTTATGAATACTTAAGACGTGCTCGTGGGAGCTAAATCAATTCCCAATGTGGGACAGGCTTGACCTTGAACTCCGAGAGGCTGCGCTGACTGAAGAATGTTGCGTCTTCATCTGGTCGTAGCTCGCTTTCACTTTCACTTTGTGACCGTGGGTCATGGTCAGCGTGCTAGCTTAAGGAGGCTCTCACACTCACGGATGAGGAGCTCCCTGTTTCCCAAGTCATTTAAGATTATGCCCACTGTGGGCTCACTGTGGGTTTAACAGTGCGTGAGCCATTTACTTACTGTGTTCCCCATTTGCCTGTGAAAGCACATTATTATTTAATTTGTTATTTATTTATATTTTTTGGATGGGGGGGGGCTTGGAATTTCCATGTTCAGTTATACAGGCTGAGGAAAATCTTGCTTCAGCGACTGAAGACCTTTGGTGTTAACTCCTTTATGCTCCATGTCAGAACTGGGACTAATTCAAGATCTGATTAGCATCGTCAAAATAATCCAAATATTTGACCTGAAGGAAAAATAAATGCATTTAAAGCTTAGGTCCCATTATATCACCGGAGAACTGTGCATTCAGAAACTGCAAACGGCCTTCTGCTCTTCACCTCATTGTTCACTCCTCATCCTCAATCCTACATAAAAACACGAGCAAATGTCATTGTTCGTTTTGCCCCGACTCATCATGCTTTTAAGTAGAAGTCAAATCTGTTTCTCCCCTGGCCGCTGTGGGGTTGTTTGTACATGCAGCTGTTAGTTGCGGTGATGGAAAAACCCACCTGTCATTATCTGGACCTTAGATTAAATTAGGAAGGTGTGGATTAGATTGATATGACATCAACTAGGCCCTTATGCAGCGCCTGACTGCGTCATTATCAAACCTCTGATCTGAAGTTGCTGGCAATTTCTGTGCGGCTCTAATTAATAGGCGTGCCTCTGTGGGACAGATTTGTGTGTCAATCATTATTTGCACAAAAGCGAGGGACATTTTCTGACAGCTAACGATAACAAAGGGATCAAATAGATGTTTGGTTCACAAGAATATTGATCCGTTTAGATTGTTTTGAGAGAGACATTCGGATTCTTGGTTTACCTGCAATATTGTAAAAGAAGAATGAAAACAGCGCTTCATGCAGAACAACTAACAATCATTCTAGGACTTGCATAAGGACTCATGTTCTATGTCCAACAAGGGCTGCTTTGAGTTAGCACGTTAGCATGCCAAGCATTATTAAGCCGTGGTTTGAACGTTTGATAAACATCGCAAACCAAACATGCAGATAGGGTTGTGGGGATGATGGGGATTGCTTTGGTCTAACAGCGTTATAAAACATTTAAATGGTGACCTGTCTCAACGGGTATGATTCTCCTCCTGAACCAATTCGATTGGATTATTCCTCTCCTTCCAGCATCTGCATGTTGTTATTAAAAAAAGGACACAGATCCATTATTGGCTTCGAGACACCTACGATGGCTGTGACTGATTCAAGAAATTACAAGCAAGCCATTGTGTTCTCCCCCTAAACCAGGAGGAATGGACCCCCCCCCCCAAGCATTGGAACAAATGGAGCTTTGAGGTCTGGGCTTGAGACAAGTCACCAAATTTATTACAGTTGTGCCACAATCAACAATATAGGGAGGAGTTTTCATGACTATAGCAATCTGCTAAAACAGTAATAATAAAAATATATAAATGTAAAGTTAAAAACAAGATACGGAGCTCCGACTATTGCAATAATATTCGCTTGTAAGGGGATTTATTGAAGAAAATAATTTAGATTTCTGGCACATTTCTTTTAATTTATGCAAGTATAATTGTTGAAGGATTAGTTACAATTCTACTCCAGAAACGTGTCTGGAGCTTCAGAGACATCAGAGCATGTTTGACATGTGGACATTTTGCACACTGGAACATAAGGAAGGAAAGAAACTATCATTTAAAAATATTTAACAGCCCCATGCAGGGAAACTTGTGCATAAGTGTGCAGTGCATTTAGGCATTTTATGACGTCTTGCATCATGGCTGCTTGAGTGAGTGGTAAACGATAAGCGTTGCACACAGACGAATATTGCCGCTTTGGACTTGAATGCAAATTGGGCTCTTGATCCATTCTAAAGTAAGGCAGCGCACGGTTTATCCCAACATTCTGTGCCACCTAAATAAGGCGGAGGTCTTAAGTGGGAGGAAGGGGGGGGACTGCTCTTTTTGTATTGTGGATGTCTGTGTTATTTGTAGCTATAGAGGCCGAGTCACTCCCATTCTCATTCTAATTGGGAATTCACCCTCCACATTTATCCCATGGGAGTCGTCGTCACCCCCCCCCCCCCCCCCCTGCTCCCAGAGCGAGGATCCCAGTCTCCCAGCATTGCACTCCAGTCACAGCCACCCAGACAGCCGGGTTGATTGAGGGAAAGAGAGAGAGAGAGAAGGGAGGAGGAGTCTCGTTGAGCAGCTCTATTCCCTGACTGTCTACTGTGTGAGTGGTCGAGCGACAGAGAGAGAGGGAGAGAGAGAGAGAGAGAGAGAGAGAGGGTTGAAGAGACTGGGAATGGATGGGCATTGAGCGGCCGTTTGAGCGTGTGCACTCGGAGTCGGCAGCGAAAGTCCACAACCTCCCATCAAGACGCCGTGCGAGGCAGAACCTGACCACCGGCAACTCTGAAGAGTGGAGACAGAAGAGGAGAAGAAATCAGCAGAAGAGGAAGAGGAGGAGAAGGAGGAGGAGGAGGGCTGTGGTGAAAGGAGACTCCGCTGAGGGACCGGAGCATCCGTCCCCTCCAGCATCACAGAAGAGCTCTGTCTCGTCTCGCGTGTGTTTTTGCCTGCCAACTTCAATTTCACACTCGCCCACTGTTCTCCGTAGGTTTTTGCCCTCTCCGCCTCCCCAGACATGATCCTTTGGGTCCTTCCCCTCCTGTGGATGGCCGGTAAGTTTTTTCTTTTTTTCTTTTTGTTTGTTTCCTGATCAACTTGCTAATTCATGGCATTCCTGCCGCGCTTGTTGTCGCTGTGTCAATTCCCTGCTGGGAGACGTCTCAGTAATTCATCATGCTGTGCTGTGATGGCTGAACTTATCCTATCATCTGTAAATGTGTGTGTGTGTGTGTGTGTGTGTGTGTGTTTAACCTCTTTAAACATCACACTCTCATGTGAGCACCGGCTCAAAAGAGAGAGGAAGATTTCGGAGGAAAAACAGTCCGTCCTCGGGGGTGGAGGAGCTAGGAATAGTTCTTGCCCGTACTTATTCCCCCCCCCCCCTCCCCCATCGGTTGTCACTGCTTCCAGACCAGACAAGTTAAATATTTGAGGCTTGATATTCCTGTCACACGTTGACAAAGGGCACACAAACAAAGCTCCCTAAGCCAAGTCCAGCTTCAGCGAAGCATTCACTCCAGAGTCACATTGTTTTGAACTGACAGCCCGTCCTCAATGAGTTCATGTAGGGGGGGGGGGGTCTGGTCGGGAACAAGAGAGAAAAAGTTAACGGCGCAGTGCTTCAGGAGGCAGGCTTGCCAAAATCCAGCCCTCTGGACAGTAGCTGCTATTGTTATGTTCATTCCCAGACAGTTTATTTGTGGACGGAATGAGGATGGATCGGTTGTTTCCGCTGCTTACCACCAGGTGGTTGTATTTGGAAAACTGAAAATATGAGAAGTACAGCAGAACTCTGTCTTTGTGGGTTTTCCGGAGCAGATAGGCGTTATACTAACAGAACCCTGGTTTACGCGCCGCTGGGGGTCAGGGGGTCAATGACACGTCCGCCGCAGCTTTTCAAAGTCTGACCCGTCACATTGGACAACGTCCTAATGAGGGTGAATTTGTGCATCTCTTTGTGTGAGTTTCAAATGTTAATGGGGGGAAAAAAACAAATCCAATGCTGTCCCGTCTCCTGGCATTTTGTTTGAGCTGCGTTAAAGCTGGCAGCTCCACGTTGAAGCAGGGGCAAACAAATGAGGGGGGGGGGAAGGGGGGACCCCCACTGCTCATCAAGCCATGTTCTGTGATTATGCTTTGATACCAGCTCATTTTTCATGTCGACACAGAGAGGAAATAATGATATCAGGACAGAGCAATTTGAAACTGACTGGAGTGATGAAGCTTCTAATTCCCTCTCAGCATCTCCCGAGCTTCAGCCGGCTCCAGATTCCTCCCAGCTAGATTGTTAGCCTCATTGTTTCCCATATGACTGGGTAGGATCTGGGACAGTGACAAAATATGTGCCCACTCGACCCTGAGAGGGAAGCGAGTAAAGGCAATTGATGCTTTCTCTTCAGGCAGTTAGATGGCAAATCAAACCTGGCCATGTCGATGCTGGAACTGCTTTTGAAACTCTTCTTTTGGTTTTTCATGCATCTTCCAATCCAATGTGTTGTGTCTGCAGCTGACTTCTTCTCCCTTTTTATTGCATTTTAATTTCTCACAGGCAAATTAATAACATCCCAAACATGAGACATTACAACTGCAGAAGTGGGGGGTTGATTTATTCACCTGCGGCGCACTTTGTTTAGAGCGCATTCTGTGCCCGTCACATTTTCATCCACACACGGCACCCTCACGGCACTCGGCCACAGTTCCAGGAACGACCGATATTTCTCCGAGAGCACCAGCTGGAATGATCTGATTGCAACGACTGGAATGAGATGGGATTGCTGTGCGCTTCAGTACGGTTATTACCATAATATAAAATACTACATTCCCCACCAGGTAAACAGGGAATAACAACATATACCTTCTCAATGCATGCCCCTGGGAACACACGCACACAAAAGTGCTCTCCTGTAGCTTACTGTTCTTGAACAAATTACGGCTCAGTTTATGTGCCGAGCCGCCGTCAGCGGAAAGCTGCAGAGAAACAATCTTGTTTTTATGAACATGGGGACAGACGGGAGTTGTGGCCATAGTAGTCAGAGACGCAGATATAGTGCGAAGAGGAAGCCAGACAGAGGACGCCGTCCATATTCAACTTTAAGACATAAATTGTGCACAGCCAGGAAGCTGCAGAGTGAGAGCCAGGAGAAGGAAGGCTGTTTTCCAAGGCGCTCTCTGTTCCGACTGTGCCGTTGCTGCATCTAGGGCACCTTTTCTTTTGCTGCCAATGACGGATGACACAGCACCAGCCAGGAGGATCTTGGAAACAGTCTCCGGGAACACATCCTCTTCAGGCCAGACTCGTCCGGGACCTCGTCCATCTCCTTGCACCATGCACCTCCTGTCCCGGAGACCCACTCCCATCCAATCTAGCTCGCGCCAAATGCACATTCTTCACCGGATCGCTGTGTCTTAGTTTCAGCTTTCAACCCACGTTTCTACTTCTGGGGCTAACTGTTCCTTTCTCCTTACCTTCTGTTCTTTTTTTTTTTTTTTGTTACTTCCTGTCGATGTTGTGTGATTGAGAACACGAGCCTGTATGCCAAGGAAAGGGTGATGTCCCGTTTAAGAATAGTATTGTACTTAAAATGCAACACGGATGAAGAGTGAATGGGCTCTGCCCCCCCTGTCCATCTTCCAGCGCTCTCTTTATCACTCTTGTTTACCTGAATGACACCCTGTGAAATTACTGGGATGTGGGGAAATTAAACCTTCTTGGGTTTGTCCTCTAGGGGCAGTGCTGCTGCACAAGAGTCAAATCCCAATCACGTCAGAAAATCTCCTACCCCCCCCACCCCTCCCCTCCCATATATCTTGTGTCAGAACTCCCGATTCCAGCACCCAGCCAGACTAAGCTGTTTGTCAGTCCTTGAAAGCATGTCTTAGCGGCCCCCCACAACAGCCTCTATTTCATTTACTGCTGTCTATTAACTGCTGTCTGACGTCTCTAAATCCGCCTTTCATGGACGGCAGGCTTTGATACATATTTCTCAAGCAAAGTATAATTAAATGTCTTTCCAAAGTCGCGTCTGGATGTGTGGGTTTTATAGACTGGGAAATCATTCTCTACTCTGAAAGGGATGGAAAAAGAGAGCGGGAGATGCAGCGCAATAAATTGCCCAACAATGCTCATGCAGAAATGCAAATTTCCAGCCTCATTATGAATAGTTATTTGTAAACAAGACACGCCGCTGTCTAATGCACACATCAGCATAATTACTGAGGTAGACATAATGAAACGATGTCGTGCATTCCTATCTGAACAGTTAAACCACTCCATATTTTTTCCTTGTATATTTTTTTTCAACACAACCTGATTATGAACCACAGAGTAGAGATTACATTTGCAATTAGCCTTGTGTGAATTCTGACTGAAGTCTGGTGCATTCATGCGCCTTAAAAGAAACCCTGGTTTTATAACTTACCGGGTCACCTTACATGACGGTTGGCTTGAGTAGAGCTAGCATGTCCATATCATGTCTGATGCAAACGGAGTAAGCGACACATGATGTCCCTGGTTCACGATGGCGCTTAGTGGAATGATTTTTTTTCTTGTTTGCGCCGCATGTCTCATCAAGGCGAGCCTGCTTAAGTCACCTCAGCTGCTGTGACCCCTGCTCATTTCTGTGCCACGATAGATTAAGCCCGCTGTAATCCCCGTTGAGCCGAGTACCCTGTTGGATATTTATGGTAATAAGTAAACATATGAATAAATAATCTCAGAGGCCGCTGCTGGACAGCTGGAACTAAATGTTTGCTTGCGGTTGTGGAATTTTTGAGATATCATTGCTGAGAAAAATCATTTTTATTTCTGTTTGGTTAATGGGAGAAAAGAAAGTTTGGTCGCTGCCTATTTGATAAATAAATACCTGAAGACATTCATTATGAAGAAGATGGAGCAAATATGCAAGTGGGCGTGTGATGACACGTTATGGGTTCCCTGTTGCAGCGTGATGGTGAGACTGTGCAAAATTCCCAGTAAATTTAAATTAAATCCTCATTTCAAGTGTGTGAGGATTCAGGTCAACCGGGGAGGGGAATGTTGTTAGTTTGGAGGGTTCTTGGAAAACCGTCAATGATCTGATTACTCTCGCGCAGTCAGTCAACAGCATCGAGCTGTTTACCGCGCTGCTTCATCATCCATCGAGAAGATTCTCTTTCCAGCCCCCAACGGCTTTCCTTAGCACCGACCAATCAGCTGCCAAAGCCCTTCATCTCCTCTCACTCCCACTCTCTGCAGAAACTCTGCTGCTGAATCTCATTCCTCAGGGATGAATTTATCCAGATTGGAGCGCTCGGCAAAAGGGCATTATCCCGGATTACATGTCTGTTGGGTGGCAGCGTTAAGTAATTCAACCAGATGCCGTTGTGATCACCGGGTCACCTGTGAGGGCAGGGTTAGCATCTGCATGGCTGCATTCAGCTCTTTGTTGTCTCATCCACAACCACCTGAGACGTTATCCCTGGAAGACACAAGAGATCTTTGCAAATTTCAAAATAAACTACTTGCAAGGCAATTTTAG
This sequence comes from Brachionichthys hirsutus, assembly GCF_040956055.1. NCBI lineage: Eukaryota > Metazoa > Chordata > Actinopteri > Lophiiformes > Brachionichthyidae > Brachionichthys > Brachionichthys hirsutus. The sequence goes on along the minus strand of NC_090907.1, from coordinate 2,410,368 downwards.
ATCCAAGGAAATGCGCACAAGCCCTTCCTAACCCCAATCTGGATTTTGTTTGGTGACAGATTGTGGGACGGATTAATGCCTTCTAAATTGCAGTTTAATGCACATACAACAACAGGCTATATTTTTCACTCCAAAGCGACTGAAATCGGGTTCTGCATCGGTGGATTGATTGGGCTAAATTTCCTTGGAGAGGACAAATCATTTGCAAGACGGAGCCTAAAAGAATAGTTTAGTTTTTAACTCCACTGTCTTTGCTCTTCTAATTCTCTATCGCGCATATGTTTTGATAGATGGATACATTCTAGCTTTCTGCTGAGTTCTGTGGTTTCTTTTAAAACACACAATCATGCAACGCGTTTCTTGTCACAAACCGTGCTTTTCACACCGGACGGAGCAATTGGTGACAGTTTCTGTTCGACACATCCATTTCAATTTTCGTGTTTTTGATTCACTTATCAAGACAAGATGAGTCTCACCTGTTCAGCCTTCTATTGTATAAAACGATTCCATTGAAAATTAAAACATTCACGACCCATTTTTTCAGAAGAAAAAAAAAAAGCCGTCATGCAAAAGCATCTTTTATATTCGGTAGGGACGCAATTTATGTTCTTCAGTGGAATAAAACTATTAAATTGAATGTCTGTGTCTGCAGCCTGACGAGGCTGGGCCGCACCTGTCTGTCCTTAAACTGGATCTATTGTAATTTTCACTGGATAGCAATGACAACAACGTGTAAAAATATGTGGCTGTCGTCTTAGCATTATTTCCCATTGCCGCTCGAGCTCTACAGTTCCGGTTAAATTGTAAAATTGGGATAATCAGAGCTGTGATCATGTGACCCATGATAATTACATGCACACTTCAACCTATTTATGAAGCATGGCCTCTTCTCTTATAGTCCTGATGCTTGCTTGGTGATGTGCCGTAACCTATGTTGAAAGCTTTCCTGACCTACAGAAGCCTGTGTGCCTCGCCAGGCTGGCTTATTTTAACATGGCAAATATGAATTTATAAATTGCATGTCCCTTGCCTGTAAAACCATCCGTCCCATTTTCCTTTAGATTGATGCCTTTTGTGCTGACGTCGGTAAATAAAGTGCATAAAACGCATGCAATCGCCCTGCAACTTGTCACTTATTACGCATCCTGCCATTGCTTAAGGCGTATCTGAGTAAGCTAGCCGGCTCCTTGCGTCGATGTCTTCACTCAAGGCTGCGTTGGGGAACAGCCTGGAAGATGTATTTGGCGCTTCGGCACAGAAAGCACTTGAGGAATTGGGCTGCTGATCTGATAACGACTTCTTCGTGTTTGCACTTGAAGTTTCTTGGACAGTTCAATATTGCAACTGGATGAACCCATTCCTCTCTTCCTTGGCTTTTCTTTTCTCCCTCGTTCCCACTCTGCTTTTCGTCATGTCAGAAATTCCTGGCCGTCGCGGGTACAAATGAGCCTTTAAACTAGTAGAGTCACGATTACGTGAGGGAAAAAAGCTACTCACCTGTGGATGAGTGTTTGCATTCGTCTGTCAGTGTAGCTGCTGTGGATGTTTAGGAAAATGTAATGTCAATAAATAGACTCCACCGCGTTTCAGTTTTTTTTTTCTTGCCGTTAGACTTTAATATGAGCCTTCACTCTTGGGAGCGATTGTAAAATGCCGTGATGAGTTGGGTTCTGTTTGGCCTTCCCTTCATATTTATGTATTTCCACCAGAGTAGCTTCCATGGTAGCTTCTATTTAATAAATAGATATGAAATCACTTCTCTGGATGGCGAGAGCCATGACTTTTTGAAAGGCTATTTGATCTGGCAGCAATACTGAGATATATTTTATTCAGGAAGCACATCAGACACAATATCGGAAAAAACGAGTTTCTCATCCGAGCCCAAACTTTTGAAACCTGGCAAATGGCTTTGAGAAGGGGGGGGGGGGGAGTCTAATGCTTTAACCCTCCCCAAACACTCTCGTGCACCTTGTTGATGAGCTTTTTCTTTTATCCAGCTTGAAATAAGCCTTCAAGCCACCTGCCTGCTCCAGTAAGACAATTAAGCAATCGGGAAGAAAGAGCCTTTCAGTGAGGGTTCGTAATGTTAGCATTGGAGCCAGAAAATTCCCAGCATACTATCCTTAACCCCCCACCCCCTCACATAGAACTCTTTCAACACCCCGATGGTGGCGCGGTGCCATCTTGTGTATTTGTTGAGGGCAACCCAAGAGGATTTGACACAAGTGTCCAAAAATCTGTGACGCGCAAAGCTCGGTTTGCGTGTTGAAAGAAAAGCCTTGTATTGGTCTCCGTCAGTGGGAGGCCTGTGGCTCTGTGTCATTAGAGTTTACAAAGCAAAGCTTCATCTGCCACAAGGATCTCAAAGAAAGACATGAAAACACACACACACAGCTATCCTCGTCAGGACACTGCATTGACTGCCATTTGCCAAAAAAACAACCACAGCTTTAATATAAACTTAATTCACACCTAAAGTTCAATTAAATTATCCTGACCCTTAAAACCAAAACTCCTTTTAGGATGAGTGGATTGAACTGAATGTCCTCACTTTCCATGGTAATGGTTCTGGCCCACGTTGTGTGACTAAAAGTCTAAAATAAATAAGTAATACCAGTAATGGTTTTTTATGAGGTTAACTTCGACAGACGATGGCGCCAATGGCGGTGAGCAGTGCAAGGAGGATTGGGGGGGGGTGTTGAATGATGGGTAATTGTACCTTGCACGTACACTTGCATGAACTTAGACATAATAGTTCTGCCTTTGGAAGGCTTTGTGTTCTTGATAGCATCCTTCTGTTTGAGGATTGTTCATATTGTCGATGAACCCGTTCTGGCGTGCCGAATCACTGAATACCTGGACTGAACGAGCGAAGCGGCACGCAGCACTCGGAATTTTAACGGCAGCGTCTGGAACCTGCTCGTATCTTAAATCTATGCTCGCGTCTCAAAGCAAAAATATTGCTCGCAGGTTTGCTCATGTCTCGGAACGTTTGTATGTCGAGTTATTACTTGTATGTGAGCAGAGATGGTTAACCAGCATTTCTATGCTCTAGAAATGCAGTTTAGGTTTGATCTTCCAACACTAACATTTACTGATTTCAAGCTCTGATGCTTAGTTAATCCGGTGCCGCTGGGATTCATTCTGCCTGCTGTAATGTGCAGTCTATTTTTATATCTTCTAATAATGTGGTGTCACGAGGAGGACTCACAAAGATCAATCCCTTTATGCATTTGACTGCTCTGTCTCTGCCTTGTCCCACCTTGCAGTGCCTTAACGCCTCCTCTTGCTTGAAGTCTACATCTACTTAAGTAGATGTCAACAGCCTGAGTAAACAATTCAAATTAAAGGAATGTTTATCAGAGGCTCCGCCGACATTAATATTCAAATATTAAAGAGCTCTTGTCACACGCTCTGATTTCTATTTTATTTAATAAAGTGCAATTTAATATTGTGGTAGCTGGCCCTGGCACTGAAAACATGCTAATGCGCATTGGAGAGTTTAAATGATTTGCTATCCTTTCAAATCTTGCTGGCAGGGGTTTCAATCTGGCTGGTGTCCTGGGGGAGAATTCGTAGTGGTCATTGCTCAATCCCTAGGTGGGGGGGGCATGAGTGCAAAACACCAAGAAACCCAAAAATCATTTCAGTGTTGCACTTCCTTTTGGACACTGCCCAATTCTAAATGGCAGGAAATCTCTGGACCTGGCAACCCCCTTTGCCTACTGCTGCATCTAACCTTTCAAACCTGACTTCATCAAATGAAAATATCGTACGCATGGTCCCATCCGAGACGACCTGAAGACAAACTGATGAGAAGGAACCGGAGGGGACTCGCGGGTGAACCGAGGGCAAGACCATCCATTACTTCTTTTGCAACGAAGAGCATCGGGATAGAGAAAATGCCCGTGGTCCACGATGATGAACAGACTCCACATCAGATAGGAGATTAAAGTGGTTACAGAGAACCATAAAACCCATGCACAGTTTATTGAAGCCTTTCCTAAAGCAATAATATCACAAGTGGAAAGCGGGTGTAATGAGTGATGTGTGGACGGTGCAAAACCAGCATTAGGCAAGACGCCTGGTGAATATACAGGCATCTCGACTCGTCTTCCTTAAGCAGGAAGTAGGGCCAGAGGAAGGCGTAGAATGGATCGTCCATATCTGGCACTATGGTTACCCTCCGGTGTCATAATCACCACAAGTGTATTGAGTTTCACTGCAATTTAGGTCCCATTTCATCACTGATACCCACGAGGCATTTAGGGGGAAACGGCAGTACTGTTATTGTTAAGATTTGCAGTCTCCCTGAAACCACTGAAAACTGCGGTGGTTGGGTTAGTGATGTATGAAAGTTGTTTTTGACCATCCTGTCTGTATATTTAATCTGTTGTTATCCCCTCATGCTAATGCCGTCGCTTGCTGGTGCTTTCAGCAACGTACAGAAAGTCTTTGGGTAACAGAAATGTACATTTAGCTAATCCGATGCCCACTTGCCTTTGGAATGACTTTGGGAATTTTTCCACACTGAACAATTATATAATTTAACAGTGGACAGAAGATTGAATCACAACAGACTCTCTCTCTGAGCTGCAACAAATATATGTAGTACTTTGGAAGGAATGGAGAAGCGAAGCCGGAACAACAAAAGGAGAAACGGAACAAAGGAAACTCTTTCCTGTCACACATTTAAACGCATCGGTGTCTGGGCGTCTTAATCCTGAACGCCAACGTTGTTTGAGGAGACTGTGTGCAAGCAAGCACTAAATGTGATTATTCCTTGCTTCAGTTGTATGCTAATTTTATTAAGTTTGAATATCTCTCGGTAAACGGCTTTGGTTCAGACCACTTGTCAGGTGTTTTTCGATGGACACCGCACAGTTTTGTTTTCTGCAAAACTGTAGAATACCAAGAGAGCTGAATATTGTTGTTCTGAAAATATAACCTCGTGTGGGTTTTAGCTTAAATGGACTGCGCTCGTTCTGGGAAAAGTAGGATGACTCTCTCCCAGTCCTGCGTGACACCGGCAAGGCAGGAGGGCTTCTGAAGAGGATTGTGGCAGCACATAGTGGGTCGTCCAGCGGTGTCACGACCCCCCCCCCCCCCCCCCCCCCCCGCCCCATAACCTCCAGTTCGTGGCCCCTAAACTTTACCCAGGCTATGAACATGAATTATTAATATGGCTTACATTTTGGAAAACCTAATTAGCTCAGCCCAGCTGTTCAAAATGCAACACAGTCTCTTTTGGAACATGAGGAAATGAGCTCATAATTTTATGTTGGATCTCCTGCAGCCCAAAGAGTCTCCAGCAGATGGATGTGCTCCACACTGAGCAGGCCCCCCGCCCCCCCTCAAGATAAGATAAGGTTGAATATATTTGAAAATGATTACCTACGGGTGCAGAAATCAAAGCTGAAAGTAGGCCTATGTGTCCAAACCCTTGAACTTGATCAGTATCAGTTATTTAGTTTTTCAATGAGGAAACCGTAACTTTCACCATCTGGTATTAATTGAAGGACGAGCCTTGAAAGGGCCTCATCGGGTCCTGGGGATTGGTATTGTTGTTGTTGTTTACTTCAAATCTGACATCTTTTAGCTTTTCCCTCAGCTCTGATCCTTTTTGATCATTACCTCCATATTGGATCTAAAATGGAGAGCGAACGGCTCCACAACACAAGTGACTTTCAGAGTTCTGTGGCTCTTTGAAGGCTTCCAAACAAACGTCTTTCATCTGGAAAAACCAGCAGCTACCGAGTACAAAAGGAGAAACGGGACAAAATAAGAGTGAGTGGCTGTATCCAGGGCTTGGAAATGAAAAAGGTCGCTTTGTGATCACATTTCCTGTAAGGCCCCCAAGTGAGTGAAAAGACATCTACTTCATGCAACAGTTATTGTCAGGCATCTGGCAACATCTCTGTTCTGAAGAAGGGGTTAGGGTAAGGATATTATTTTCTGAGAAAAGGGCTGATTCCTTTCGTCATTAATAAGATGCCAGAAATTGAGGAGCTTCAAACCCATTCTCGCAATGGGACTTATTGGCACTATTAAAATATGTCTGTTAGTTTAAATGCTCTGGCCATTTTTGCTTTCACCTCTGTCAATGTGGTTTTCCTGCTTTTAACATTCTGGATTCGTTGGGTCTTTATTCCAAGCCATGCATGAGGTCACCAGGGTTTTGCGTGACCTGTTTCAACATGTTTGTATTTCTGTCTCAACTACTATGGCGTTAGAAGCCTCCGAATTTATGTCTGAGTGGTACATTTAGCATCCTTCCTCCATGTTGAAGACCTCTGACCGGAGAGTGAGGACAGTTTGAATGGATCCCGAAAGTAGTGTCTTAAAAAAAGAGATGGTGCTCATTAACGGGCTTTGTGGTGGAGCAGCCCATCATGGATTTATAAGAAAAGAGTCTCATACTTCCAGAGTCTTTTATCCTTGAATAAAGATGGGACAGGAGCAGCGTCCCCCTCCCCACTGAGACATGAACCAGATTTTAACCCAGAGCTCCCAGGAGGCGAAGGCCAGCACTTCTCCAACAGGAGAGCTCAATCAACAGGGGTTTGATGTTGCCACCTTCGTTGTAATCTCTCCGGGGAAAAAAAAAAACTAGGGCAGCTTGTCAAAAAAGGAACAGAGCTGACAGCTCTCATAAATTACAGTAATGTTGCGTTGAACAACCAAAGTTGAAGACAAATATGTTGGCGTTCAATCAACAAAGAAACAAAAGGGAATTAAACAATGACGTCATTGTACAGGCATGCTGGGCGTGCTTGACACAGGCGTTAAATGGACACGTTGCGAATGTCAGAGATGGGAAATGTTTCTTTTCATTGTTGTTTCTGTTCAAAATGGAAAACGACAAAAGAAACACCTGACTCGACCCAACCCTGTCCTTTATCCGACTCAGAATCTTTCCCTTCTGTTCCCTTTCTCTTCCGTTTTCTTTGTTTTGCCTTGCAGAAGCAAAAAAAAAAAAAGGTCTGCAGATTGTTCTGCTCGGTAGGACCCTTGCGACATCAATTCAACCAAGCCAGAAAAGGCCTAGAAGCCCATTTCATTAAAATGCTTAGGTGTGTGGAAGAGAGTGACGAGAGGAGGGAGGCTGAAATGGTATGTCGGGGAAACCTTTGTCAGGCACAATCAGCATCTGTCCGTGGAGAAACCTCAGAAAGATAAGCAGTCAAAGAGAGCCAAAATAATCCATCCCAACTTTATGACTTTGTCTCGAGTGGAAAAATTACGCAAACGCAGCAAAATCAAAAGCACTAGACCCCCCCCCCCCCCAAAATTTCTTTTTTTTGTTTGTTGAAAATATCGGTAAGGCTACTTAAAATGGTTCTAGGTTTGTATTTCATTGTTTTGCACCATGGGGAGTGAAGGCCTTTTTGTCAACACATGGAAAATTAGATTTTATTTAGAAAAAAAATATATCATAAACTTTTTTGGCAATATCCGCTCTCCTTGGAAAAGAGTCTATTTATTCAGTACAGATAGTTGTTTGGCTTCTGCAGTAAATAGACATAATTCTGTTGTTATTGTTGTTTACTTTGAGTTGCAGTGGAGTGGCTGTTAATGCCACAGGGTGCTGTTGTGTTTGCTGAATTAAATAGTGAAGCGTTTGAGGCCTGTGGGGACATCCTCAAGCACCGGCTGAAGTTTTCTCTTGCCCACTTTGTTCGGCTGGACCTGTGCCAAGGTTATCCAGCTCCGCGGACATAAAATCTCATTGCTTTCATAACAAGCTTTGAAAAACACCTCAGGAGGTCAGATATCACGAGACTCGTATGAAAACTAATTGAGAATATCACTGGGTAACAATAAACTAGACAGGCAGGGTGCTTCCTCTTTATGCACAGGAGCTGTTTGAGTAAGGGAATCTAGGGACGAGGCATGTGAGGCATAACGTGTGTCTAAACGTCCTTTTCGGCCTCATTTTGTGCGTATTATTTGCAAATGATCACATCTGTATATTTCCCTACAAGTCCCCATGTGTGTGTGTCCGTGCGTACCTTTTGTGCCGCAAGTTCTCCTCAAACTTTAAGCACTTAGTCTTTGTTTGCACGATTGTCTCGGAGTGAAGAGGCAACGGTTGGCCATCTAACAAAGAGTGCCGTGTTTTCGAAAAGGATGCCAGAATGAGTTTGTCACAGAGAAGCATAAACTTGAGGAGAAAGGGGACTGTGGAAAGAGAGAGACTTTCCCCAGGCGCCCAGAGTCTGTCAAACTGATTAAGTCACATGGCTGGAGTGAAGACTTGGGGAAAATGAATCGGAGCATGCTAGGGAGGCGCGGTATGACAGCAAAGAAAACAGAGAGAAATAGAAACATGTAAGTAGTAACATGACTGCATGTCACATGTGCACTTACTTATACCTGACCCGAGAGACTCATGTTGGGGACGCTGCACACCAGCCTGCCTCCGATCAGCCCACCCCACAGCTTCCTCGCCCTCCGGCGACATAAAGCAGGTCAGGGGCATCTTAAAGTTCAACGAAATGCAACATGACAGGACAACTCTAACATATGCCTGTGTGGCAGAGGAGCAAATAGATGACTGATGGCAGGGATGTGACTTAAGGGTCCAAAAGGGAAGCAAGGAAACAAAGTATAAGGAACACTCGCTTGATCTTTCTCTCCCCTTCACTTCTGGGCAAGTTTCTTCGCAGATAGTCGGAATCCAAAATGTGTCAAAAGCTGCAGGTTTTTTCGCTGGGCAGCATGAATCTAAATTTGATTGCATACAATACCTCTGCCCACCTACAAATAAACTGAGTCGTAGGATGATTATTTTTGACAGTATGCTTCTGTTTGACTTATAAAAGACCCTTAGTGGATTTGAATAGCCTCACCTGTAAAGTTCTCCTCAGTCACAATATGATGGACTAAATATCTGTGTCGTGGTCATCGTATCTGCCACTGCTGTTTCCTTGATGCATCTGCAGCCTAATGCAGACTGTCGAACAAATAAAAGATGAGCTCCTTATTGCCTAGCAGCAGTAGGGAAATGGCAGAATTTGTTTCGCTGCAATTTTGTTTCCACGATAACCTCACCGATGAAAGGTTTAATGAATAGCTACTTATACACGTTTTTTTGCTAAAGTCAGACTTAAGATCAACATTGATCTTCAGTCGGTTTTCTAAATGAGGTCCCTGGGCTGTCAGCCACTGCTGCCGTGTGCGTCAGAAATGCCAAGGACCTTCGAACCTCTATAAATAATGGCAGGCTACCGTGCCACGTGTCTCTATCATCCACCAGACTTACAGATGAGCTCCTGTGCTCTGTTCAAGAGACCCTGGCTGCCTTATTCGCTCTCTCCCTCTCTCTCTCTGCAGCACCGAGTAGGCTCGGTGTTATAAAGCGGAAGGACAGCATCGTTAACACTGAGGACTAACTTCACTGAAGGCTACCGACATGGGAAACTTTTGGCATGATGTGGAAATGAGACAAGAGATTGAACAATACTCATAGAAATGCCCTCAGTAAACCAAGGTACAGGATTGATATTGTTCTCGAAATGTTTTTTTGTTTTATAAAAAAAGGCTATCAACATGTGCCTCCCACATTTGGCCACCCCCATACTTGAAATTAACGTCACACCTCCTCTCCTCCATGGGCTCTGCACTCCCACCGCTGTGCCAAAGCACAATCTGTAGCACCTCTAGCATCAAATGCTAATTGCTCTGTATTTGAAAAGAGAAGAGGCCTCTCTTAAATAAGAGTCCTTTGGTGAGCGACTGTGTTCAGCACTGTGATGCCTACAGGCTAATGTCTCTGCAATATTAGAGCGCTCTAAAAGTAAAGTGCCAAATGAAACCTGTGCTGAGCAGCCGGAGTAAATGCTCTGCCCACACAAAACGGCTAATAGTTTGAAAGAAGTCCATCAAAAAAAGGACTTAAAAAAAATCTACATTTGTAAAGAAAATTGTGGCTTTTGTTTTTTTAAGACTCAAAATTAATGTGGACCCAACATCGCTTTCTTAGCGCGGGTTTTAATTTGTTCAACACTAACTTGACTCAGCCGTGTTTCTTCGAGTGGGAAGTGAAATAAATGGATTCCTCGGTATTAAAGAATACTGTGCAGTAGGTAGCAGCCCCCCCCCACACACACACACGCACACTGCTGCAGTGTGCACCTTTGATCAAGCTCATGTCTACGCTGATGACGATGAGAAATCTGCAGGCTGTCCCAAAAGGGTTGTAACCCTACCTTCAAAGTACACTTGTTTTTCCCTTCCAACATCCTCTTTCCTGCAGCTGCCTCCGTCGAGTTAAGCGTATCTATTATTATTCACAATCAGGCAGCGACAAAACTAGTTTTAAAGTTTTTCAAGGTTGAGGGCTGTTTGGTTTAATGTGTAATGCAAATTGATAAAACGATGAAGGAATAAATGAACGTGTGAGTAGATGAATAATTAACCGTGCGTGTTCTAAAAATAATTATTTTAATCCTGAAGTACAAATGCTCCTTATGTCTGTTTAAAGTGGACATGCCCTCAGTGTCAGAGGCTTCGCAGTCCTCTTTTGGGACTGTGCCCGGTTTTCTTGAGGCCATACGCTGACACTTCATCGTGCCCTCGTCCGAGCTGTATCAGCAAGATGGACGTAAAGACCAATCCTCTGTGACTGGAACCAGCCCCATCGCTGCTACTGGGTCAAGGTCTGGGCCAGTGACACCAGCTGAGTCTCTCTCTGCCATTGACGATACACACTCGAATAGCATCGTGCAACCAGAGCCATCGTGTGAGGGGCACAGCAACAGACTGGCGGCATCATAGTCCTCTCTGAATCATCTATCGCTCTTTCTGACATTGTGCTTAATTGGAAAGCACCTTTAAGCGGCGATGGCCTAATCTCTCTAATTGGCTAGATAATGTGCATCAGTGCATCAGTGTACACGTCTGGCAATTTAACCTTATGTTTTCAGCATAGAGAGGCTTCATTTGCAGCCCTTTTAATGCACCTTTTAATGCACTAATTCGAATTCATTTAAGACGTGTAGCAGGTTTTAACGGGTTGCAAATTCGGAGTTCCTCAGACATCATAATATAATATCTGATTCTGATTCTCATATTTGGCCACACAACCGGTGCATATTGTAAGACTGGAGGTGAGCGCACAGTAATACCAATTTCTTACAAATATAAAAAAGCCACCTTAAAAACATTTACACATGAGGGGACGTTATCATTAAATGCTCCAGTTGGCGATAATTGGGACCTTCTTTTTTTATTTTTTTGGATGGATCAAAACGTGCTGCTCAGATTGAAGAATTTGTTTCCAAGAGCTAGAATGTGCTCAGCATATCCGATGGAGATTAGTCTATGGATTTGGGAAATGCTTTATCTCACAAGCTTGAATTTATGGCCCAAGGTTGGTGGGGGGGGGGGGGGAGTCCAGGGGACACCAAAAAGCACTAATCTTGCCACCAGCTGTTGATTGCAATGTGCTGCTTGAGATGAAGAGAATGCAGGAAAACATTGCTGTTCAGCGGAGATTGGTCGATCGACTGGATCTGTAGTCGTAAAGCAAATAGTCCAAGTTCACCTCTGTTATTCCAACATTATGCGATCTTTAATGCATTTGTAATACCAAAATATATATATATTCTGCAATCTATTATATATATATATATATGTCTATGAGCATATGAGCTGTAAAGGAAACCGGTGAAGAACTAGAAAAAGACGTATGCAATGACCGCCCGCCAGCCGCAGAGCCCGCTCGGCTCTTTAAGCACCCCTTTCCTCTTGCGATTCTCCATGCACCGCTCTCTAAACCAGCTGCAAAATTGAATTTTTCACCCCTCTGTGTATGGGTGAACCAGCCGAGCACTGCATTGTCAGAGCACTCAATTAGCTCCCAAGGCGGAAGCCAAAATGTTTTCCAACAGCAAATGTATTCTTCACGGGGCAAGCTCTCATTAGCATAACACTTCGAGTCCTATATAGCACAGAGTTGGAATGCCTTCCCCAAGGTTGAAAGCAAAGACCCTGAATCTTTAATACGCTCCGTTAACTCGTCTTACTTAAGTCCCCTATAGTGCAGGATTTTAACGCCTTTTGAAAATCTGTCACTGTCATTAGTAAATGCCTTTTATGTATTTCTGTCAACGCTTTAAAAGGTTTTGTCATATGGCGGAGGATTCCCCCCATCAAAGCAGATTCTTTTGTGGTGGTCTAGTCCTTTTTACATAGAAAGCAGGCACGGAAAATTCGAGTTACAAAACTCATCCAAACCTGAAAAGATTTTATAAAGCCGACTGACTGTTGTTCAGTTTGCAGAATATGAATCATTTACACTTTACTGAATGTGCTGACATTGACTCGGTTTGCAGAAGCATTAGAAAATAATCTGCACGGACAAGTAGCTAAACAGTTCTCTGACAAAGTGACATTGAAGTAACTATAACAACTTTGTTTATTTTTTCCCCCCAGCACAATGGTTAACAAAATAAAAGCGCACAGACAAAAGCAAGTTTTGTGCTAGAGAGCTACCCTTATTTTGAAAGCACTCACTTTTTCCTTGACAAAGTGGCACTGTGGCAGCGGAACAATGGATGCAGCACAGACAGGCAAACAGTCGAGGGATTGTAATCCTGCCGGCCAGCCTGTTCAGTATCATTAATACGGTGCCAGAGACTCCAGATTTAGAGCTTCTGTGTTTGTCACCTGCCCCGGGCCTTGTATATCAGACCCAACACACACATACACACATACCCACAAAAGCTCCCATCAAAACATGCAAGGCGCGGATATCAAATGGAATCTTTTGTAACTGGTTTGGCGGTGGTGGTGGGAGTCGCGCTCACACCCCACACTGGTGTAAATGCGCCAAGGGCCTTTCTCAGAGGTTTCTACAACAAAGATTGGACGGAACTCAAAATCAAGATGTAGGGCGATGCTGCCAAAGCACCGCCTTCTAAATGGGACTGTGCGAAAGGCAAAGCGGCATCGGCTAATAGCTTTCCTTCTGTTTTCTGCTTCGTTTTTTTTTATTGAATTGGATTGTCGGGACCTTCTGTTCTTCAAATAATTATCAATTGAATGCATTTGAAGGCAATCAAATCACGAACTGGCCAGTGGTTGGCAAATGAAACAATTCAATTTTGTTTAATTTTTCATTCACATGCGATTGGGGCATAATAAAATTATCTGATATGCTTATTAAGAAAAGTGGTGGGCGAGAATGAAAACATAATAGAGTTAATTGACTTACAAGAAAGTCCTGCTCATCATTTGAGAGGTGAAAAAAGGATAAAGGTGTAACGGAACCGGCTCCTTTGGTCCTCGGAGGAAACCAGAGTTTGACGAACATTCATCAATTTAACCATAAAAAATTGAAGCATTGTTCATACAGTACGCACACGTGTGTGTGTGAGAGTCTTCCAAAGTGTGTATTTGTGTGTAAAGCGTAGTTCCCAAGGCTCTTAATGTAGCACTTAGATTAGCGCTTTCGCTATAAGGCACCAGGATTAACCCCGTTTTAAATGTGCCGTTTGAGAAAGATTGCCTGACCTTATTGTGACTTAGGCTTTGGACAAACCGTTGCACTTGATAGAAACTGGCTGTTAATGGACTTCAGGGCGCCAAGAAGCGCCTCGACATATGCCCGTGTTTTCAGATTAATATTGTTTGCCTTCTGCTCACAACTTGCTATAGCTTCAAATTTATTTTCTTCTTTAGCAAGTCATTTTGGTCCATGTCCCTTGGCAGACCTTCCCTGAATTAGATTTTTAGTTTCTCGGAAATGGCTATGATCTAATTTTGTGATTTTCTGCGATCTCACCTGCCTCGGCCACGAATAATAAAGTCAACCGTTTTTACGGCCCTTGTGTCAAGGCTTGTGTTACCGTGACATCCTCTTCTTTTTCTTCTGTGTCCCTCCCTCTTACTCACTTCCTTAAATGTCATCCTTCTTTTTTGTACCAGATGTCCTTGGTTTTCCTTCATTTTTCCATCACCAAATTGCGACATTGTACTTTCTTCCCAGAACGGAGAGGGCGTGACCCGCCTCACTTTCCCTTTTATTGTCTTACGTGATATCCTCACCCAAACCAATTTCAATCCTCGTGACTAAGTCTGACCACCCCAACCAATAAAGGTAACGAGTACCAGAGAATCAAAAGAAGCGTGGAGGGGTCATGACTTTGTCATCCTGGGGGGGGGGGGGGGGGTAGCAACCATCCCATTCCCTGAAATCCCCCCTATTGCCCTTCCTTTTCCAGTCCTTTTATATTTGTTTTATTGAGTTCTGCCACCCGAAACCACATTTTATTCCACAGTAGATATTGGATTATCTCTTTCTCTACTTGCACCTCCATAGTTTAAACCATCCAATGAACAATGAACATTTTGAAACAAACATTTGTTCTCCCCCAGTTCCGGGAGAGAAACAGAAAGCGCTTCCCCGTTACTTTGCTAATCCTCCCATTAACAAAGTCCGTTGCCTGGGATTGGAGCGTTGGGATTCTGTCTGAGATGAGCCGTACTTCCTGAGAAAATGAAACGGGATGATGGAGATCAGTGACAATACCAGCTGGATAATCTTACCCAAATCACAGCAATCTGCTCTCAATCTCCATCCCGGTCTACACGCGCCACCATCAATCCCCTCCCACCAAATCCCTAAATCCTGACAATCTGTAGCACTCAGTTTAGAAACTCTGCTAATCCACCTAGCAAACTGACATTGCTGGAGGGTTTCGGGTCCTTTTGGACCCTTCTGGGACCAAATGTGGCCCTTTATGCCTGTTTCATACTCTGCCCTCACGGATCCATCGCTGCTTGGAGGCCTCAGGTGGTCTCATCTGTAGCCAGAAGTTAGATATACACAGGTAATGTTATACTTTAACATCTGTAGTTTCCATCCAGCAACAGCTGCATTATTAATTTAAATATCAGTGATGCTAGGTGAAGATGTCAGAGAAGAAGACTTTCTCATTATGATCGATGCTTTGACAGAAAGCCTAATGTTTATGAAGAGATGTGTGTTGTGGGATGATTTAATGCATATTGCTACCAGATGGATGGAAATGCACTTTACCGCTCCAACATAATCTACTTTCCTCCCTGTTTCCGACATTGTCGCTTATGCACCAGTGGGAAGAAAGAAAACAAATCAAGGGTTCCAGCATCATTGCCAAAGGCCAAATTCAGGGATCTGGAATACCGATCGGCTAACCGTTGAGTGCGATAGGTTGACAGATCTTGATAAATGAAATATACCTTGACTTTTCCTGATGAATCCACTCGGCTACAAACCTCAACAAATTACTGACTGGAATCCCACTATTTGTGATTAGTGTGACTGCTAGAAAGGTCAACAGCATCAACTGAGAGATGATATTGGGGATAAATGTGTATTGAAATCCCTACAAATAATTTAAGACAGTGACCTGCAGCTATTGCAATCTGCGAAAGGAAAACAGCTTGCCTCTCACGGTTTCCTTTTACTTGGCGCAGCATTTAAAAGACCAAAAATCACTTCTGTTTCTGAAAAGCAAACATTAAATCATGCCATCTGACATGAACCTTTCTTAATATGCTCTTGATGAATGCTTTCTGTCGAGCTGTAAATCTGCACTCCGCATGCTTTGTGTTTCCTCCTGTGTCCACATGAAGGTCGTTCTGGTTGCATATGTGCCGATGCAAGGACAATATTATTTCCTCTCATTTTGATATGTCCTTCTTTGGAACAAATGTGGCCCAAAGAGATGTGTAAATAATTTAACACTGTCATGTTCAGGATGGTAGGACGTCTCTTCGTTGAGCGTGCCGTGAAACAAATGGAGCTGTTTTGTGTAGGCTTCTTTCTCTGTAAATGCTACAGAGACTGGCGTTTTAACTCCAAACGAGGGCCATAAAATTGCTGCAGCTTTTAAAAATTCATCATCCTTCAGTAAAATAAGAGCTGAACTGGGTTTCCCCTTTATAAAATACTTAGCTCACATAGATGAATTATATATTAATTCAATCATAATTTAATAAAAGTAGCCTTGTCTGAAATTTCTGGTCTCTCTCTCTCTCTCTCTGAGGATCTATATTTCATTGATTAAAATTTCCGCTTTGCACACTCTTATTGGGTGTGTGGCTTTGTTTATTCAGTTTAAGCTAAAT
Organism: Brachionichthys hirsutus; assembly: GCF_040956055.1. Classification (NCBI taxonomy): domain Eukaryota; kingdom Metazoa; phylum Chordata; class Actinopteri; order Lophiiformes; family Brachionichthyidae; genus Brachionichthys; species Brachionichthys hirsutus. The sequence goes on along the minus strand of NC_090907.1, from coordinate 2,394,249 downwards.
GCAAACCTAAATAAGATACTCCATGGCCTTTCTCACGGATTCTTCTCAGTGAGCTTCTCTTCTTTGCATCTCCTTTTACAGCATCTCTGTTTTGCCGTTGAACCGAGCCTTCCGTCTTTGCTCAGAGCTGAAGTACTTTGTCTGTGACAAGACTCAAGGAAAGGATTTAAGTCCTTTTTGTTGTTGTTGTTGATTTGGTCCATTACCGTTTGCAACATATCTTTGCTCTTACTCCTTTTTGAAATAATCCCATCATTCCTTACAGTAAAGATGTCCTTCGGTGTGAAAGTTGCATCACAGGAATCCACTCATTCAGAAGGAATGCTTCCAATGTAAAGCTTGTAAACTCCTCGTCAACCCAGAGCTGAAAGAAGATGTTACCACAGAACTGTTATATTTTCCTCTGAAGATTGAATTTTATGTTTTAAGAGAGGGGTTTGATCTGCTTCTCAGATTATAGGACCTATAAAAATGTGGTAAAAACGCAAACGAGTTCAGAGAGTAAAGGCACTCTAGACGTCTACCTTTTTGGTTTGACGCATTTCATAATTTAAAATCACCTCCGTTTTCTCAAGACATGACTCGTATTCACATCCTTTTAAAATAAATCTTTGAAATACATAAGTGTGGCGTTTAATCGTTATTAAATCTGCATCTTGATCTGCATTTAATTGCATTTTATAAAAAACTGGTGATTGCTATGCTCTTCAGGAGGGAAGCCGTGATATATCTAATCCCTTTATCACATATGCAGAGTACATGAAGTACTTTTGTATAAGTGGATTTTCATATTTGGTGTTCTGCGCATCTTGCGTTAACATATAGTTCCGAAGTCAGTGTGACCACATGGATCCGGAACACCAAGCAGTGGGATTATCCACACAGAGTATGGATGAAACATGGCGAAATGGAATAGCTGGGGAAACTGGCACTTGACAGATACCGGTGCGAGATAGGACGCTTATCTGTGTATTACATCAACAGGAGGCCGTCTCCCAAAGCGCAGTATGTGCAGCAGAATGTGGGGGTGGCAGGCAAGCGGGGTGGGTCGGGTAGGAGAGGAGAATTTAAAAAAAAAAAGGAGCAGGGCATTAAGGAGACCTACTTTATCACTTTAAAACCCGTAATTTATAATGGCTGGTTACTCAATATTCATTCTCAAGCTTCATGAATTTTAACAAAAATGAATTTTTCCTTCAGAAAAGAAAAATCTGTGCCACATTTTTTTCTCCTTTATGACACCTCTTCACTCGAAAGCAATCAAGCCGGCGCCGGTGCTCCCTGAAGTGATAGATTTGCCTTGTAATACTTAAAAATGGTCATTAATAAATGCAGTTTTCAGTTTTGGGGAGTAGCAAACATTCCTTGAATGCATGTTCTACTGTACGACATCCCACTTCATTTGTATGAAATGTGTATTTGCCCCCAAAGCGATAAGTTACCATATGCTTTATTAATCTGCGTAGTGGAAAACATGATTGGTTCCCTTTTCCTACCGAGGCTGAGCCTTTCGATTGACAGGCGCCGAAAGTGCCGGTTGTGGCTGCGTGGTTCCCTGACGGTAGACGCGCTGCTCTCTACGAGGTGGGCGGTTCCACCCTCGGGTTGCTAATTACAATTACTTACAATTCAATTACACAAGGTCACTGACTAAATCGTGTCAGGCTGGTGGCGGAGGCAAAACACAAGCGCGCACAGACCTGTAAGATTTATCGGTGAAACACAGAAATGACAGGTGGGGGGGGGGGGGGGGGGGTGAGTAAAACAGAGGGGAAAGGGGCAAGTTATGGGGCCGAGGGGCAGATTGGGATCGGACCAAAACGTGATGTAGTGATTGGACATTTTTCCATCCATCCATTTGCTACCTTTTTTTTAGGGTAATAACATTTTAGGGTAATAACATACCTAAATGGCATTTCTTGGAGGTGGGTGGAAACCGGCGAATCCGGAGAAAACCCACGGGAAGAACATACAAACTGCACCGATGGGATTCCAACCTACTTGCTGTGAAGCGACAGCGCTAACCACTAGACCGCCATGCCGCCCATTTGGAATTTTTTTTCAACTGGTAATCGTGTGAACGAGGCTTGACTATGCATACGTGTTTTCCTCACTTCCTTTTCCAGGTAAAAGGGGGCATGTCACTGTATTTATTTATTTTAAGACGACCTGAGACTTGTGAGTGACATCACAGATTACATTACCGCCCCACTGGCTGTTTACGAAGTCTAAGTGATAAGAGAAATGTAAATAACCAAGAGAGAGCCCTGGGAGCCCTCTGCTGTGTGGGAGTGTACGCTTGCGTGTGTGCGTTTGATACGCTCATCAGCTAAACTGCTCTCAATTAACTGGTGATTGTTTTCACCAGATTGGCCCCAGTGATTAGCCGGAGCATCCTGAGCGTGGATATGTACCTGTGTATATGCAGGGCTGCGTTTGTGTGTGTGTGTTTTAATGATTTAAAAGTGGCTGAGATCAAGGTCGAGCTCGAGGAGAGTCTGATATATAACACGCCGGTATCTCTGCGTTGCGGTGACGCCTGCTTGAATAGCGCCATTAAGGTAAATTCTGTTAGTTTTGATTCAATAAACTGTTTACCGAGGCCCACTTACTTGGATATTGCTGATTATACACTGAAAAAGCTCATAAATCTTGCATCAGTCTATGAGATGAGGCCGTTTAAATGCATGGCGGCATGTAATGCTTAGCATCCCTAGAAAGACTCTCATTGTTTGGAATGCATAATGCAATTTCCACTGCTTCTGCAACTGCATGTTATTGGTTCACTAATTTAAAGCTACACACACATGGACCTTGGGATTCTAGAGCATTTTTATTTTTATTTATCCTGACAGGATACTTTTATTACCTCTACAGTAATTGTCATCCATTACTGGTCTCGGTGCTATCGTTGAAATGGTTTTCATTATCATCACTACTGGAGCCATACGGCCTGGAATTTGTTTGTTCTTGAATAGGATAGATAATTCCTACCACGTCGGTTTTCAATTCTAACCAGCTCGGTTTCTTTTGCAGTTAAGTGCGTCTTGATTCTTTCATATTTTATTCCGTAGTCCGTTCCTGCGACCTGTTCTGTTGCGTTGCTTTGTTGAATGGATCAATAAAGGTACATCTTATCTAGTTCAGTAAAGGAAAAAAAAGTACTATTTTCATGGGGGGGGTTGTCATAAATTACTCCAATCCACACAGCAAGAAATGCGTCAATACAAACAGCAAAATCAATCCGTACTTCTGCAGCCACAGCATCACAGATAAATACATTATACATAAGCTGCTGCCACCTTCCAGCATATCTTCGACAATTACGACAGCGCATGCTGAGATTGGCTTCCAACTGTGGAGGCTGGAAGCCAATCAGTGGCAGGTATGGCACCTAACATTCTCAAAACTCCACTCAATATTTACCATGCCGGGGTTCTGCTTTGTGACTCGAGCTTGGAACGCTGGCATTCACATTGAGGAGCGACTGCAATCAATTCACACTGTATTTACAGTATGTTTGTAGAATAATCCTGTGCATGTGTGAGACTGCATATGCATGCCTGACGTCATGCTTCTATTGGAAGCAGATCATCCTCGCACCTTGGTCCTAATCCTCCGCAACGTGCGGTCCCAGACAGGCGGTAAAATCTCGAGATAAGACTTTGGGATTTTACGGACTCACGCAGAGATCTGCTGGTGGGACGCGACTGCTAACCCTCTCCTTTGTCTGTCCCCGTTTTCCTGATCCAATTTAGCCCTTCCTTTTAATTAATCTGAAGTAAATCTGCTCTGTGGATGATGATAATCGGGTTCTGCTATTGTCTAATACGCCCAAAAGGAGAGAGGGTAGACTGGGACTGCAAGGACTAGTGGCTAATGGTCCAAACACTACTTCCGTTTTGATCCTCGGCTCAGGTATACATTCAGGTGCCGGTTCGCTGTTGCACCGCAATGCAATTATTCCACCCCTCGCATTTGCCATCTTGCCGGCTGTGAGGGAGCACAGTCTGTCATCTAGCAGTGACAGCATGCTATACTAATTTGCCATTCTATTTTGAGGCTTGAACGACAGACAGCCCTGGCATTCTGGCAAGCATTGTGGAGCCTGTTATTATGCATACATTAACATTCTGATAAACACATGGTTGGCCATTGAGAAAATAATTGCATGCCATCACTCTGCCGCACACACACACACACACAACCCTGCGTCTGTTTCATCCCGTAAATATGATCTTGGTGTCTTTCATTTTCCCCAGTCCAATATTGGTTTAAACAGCAGCGCCTCTCGGTTGGAAAGCACTCCGCTGAAGATCGTGTAGCACGTTTCGCAGAACTCGCACAAAAGCTTCAATAGATTCTCTTTTTCTTTCCAGTTTGCTGGATGGCAAAACACGATTCTCGGGAAAAGGCTCAGATTTATTTTTTTTAAACTACCCCAAGAAACTCATTCTCTTGTCTGATTCCCTTTGTATCCCAATCGGCGCTGAGGAGGAAAGCGTAGTTTAGAAACGTTTTACTGTCTTATATAGTTGCTTTCGCAGTGAAATAAATGTCTGTATTGAAGGTTGACGCTACGTTCTGAATCAACTGGTACGTTTTCTCGCAATCGTTACCATCATTGTCTTAAAAAAACAGCTAATTTCGAAAAAATGACAAGCAATTACAAAGATTTGAAACTCACTACCACCATTGAGACTCGATATCAGGACATTTTCCTTGGCACCTATTGTCAAACCAGCAATTTTCCAAACCGACATTTACATTTGATTTGATAATCGACTTGCGACATCAAAGGGCCAGCTCTACTAATTATAGCATGGCAAGCACCACATTGACTTCCCAGAGGCTCTCTGTTGCCGTCGAAATCGAATTTTGTCCACAAAACAATGACGCATGGTATCAATCAAGCAGCCATCTCCCCGGACACCTCCGTTCTGATTGATGGGTCGTAGCAGTGACTGATCATCGGGGGGAGGGGTTGTCCCGTCTGATATGTGAATCTGGCATTAACTTCTGAATGCACCATTGTGAAGTGCCATTACTCTTAAGTGTGATATTAAAGCCCAACACACACACACACACACACCTTGAAAGTCCTGACACTGTGAAATACACGTGTCAGCAAATGCAGTATATGCAGCTCCCGGAGCCCTCCTAAAATACCGCCATAAAACCATGAAGCAAACAATAAAAAAAAAGGCTAAGAGCTGCAAGTCTGGGAGAAGCTGTCAGATTATGCTATAGTCAGCCGAGCTAATTTAGCCCTAACTCCTAATTTTCTTTTTTTCTTTATTTCATGTGTGCGTTTGCACCTGGTTGCACGCATGTGTGCGAGTTTCCATTGGTGCATCTACGCATCGGGATCGGATGAATATTTTTCCCGACATTTGTATTCCTGTGAAACCCATAACTCTCCCTCCTTAGTCCCGCACCTACAGTCTGAGAGGAGCCCTCAGGAGGCCCCTGTGGGGGTGGGGGAACCCCCCCTCGGTAAAAGTGCACATGACGACATGAAGTATGTCAAGCTGACAGGCGGGACCAGCAGGTCTCTGGGGAGCCTCGTCTATTAACTGGTGTTGGCTAAACCCAGGACTTGGTGAAGTCTGACTCCTAAACTCTTTTTTTGTCTTATAGGGGCCCCCATAAGTAAATCAAAGGCTGCAAACACTGTCTCCCCTTTGTACCTTGAATAGAACACAGGCACTCTTGGGAGAAGCAGAGCTTACGTGAAAGAATACCTAATGCCTTTGTGCCAGCGGGGGCTATACCCGCCTCTGGAGTGGAAACTGACTGGAAAAGTGAAAGCAATGCGATGTGATTGCGAGGTTCTTTTAACACATAGTCCTAGCGAGAGCGGGGGCCTTCAATTATTCAACTTTTTCCTTTGCCCTTGAATTGTGCATTAGTCTTGTTTCAGTCTCGACGCGTTAACAAGCAACGTCTGGCCGCTCCGGCGAAGGATGTGGCTGTCAACAACAATTGCACAGCAACCGATGCTTATTTGGAAAGGGCCTATAAAAGGCCAAAGAAGAGTGTTGTCATTGGGCACGAGCTAAAAGTAGGGATGGTGACAAATTGCGCTGTTGTTGTTTTTTTTTTTTATCATAACCTTCAAATAATAACCAACACCTAAAGAGCTCTTGAACTACAGAGGACAGGGAAAATGGCTGTGAGTGAATTCCTTCAAATGCACAGAGGTCCAAACTGAGATTGAGCAGCTACCACAATAACATTTAAGGTTGAATACGTGTTTAAATTTGGTAAAGTTTTACACCGGATGCCATTTGGCAGTGCTACGTCAGCTCCTGCTAACTGCACCACCCGTGCTAGCCATGATGCTGCAGATGTTTAGCAGGCATTTGGATTTTAAAGATGTGGTCAGTGTCTCCGAAAAAAAGGATCTGATGGAAAATTGTCATTTAAGCCATATTATCAAACAGCGAAAGACACCAATACCATCGTTCATTGAGCATTCCTTTGCATGTCCTTGCCTTCAAACCACAAGTTATTGTGTCCCGATTCCTAAAAAACCCTTGTGGCTTACAGAAAGGCTGTCTCCCCCTGACCTGGATTTCAACATTGTCTCAAGAGTGGGTTCTTAAACACATCTCAGCCAGCACAGCTTGAGTGCTTATATTTAGAAAGGACTACCGACTGCTCCAAAATTACTCACGATGCGGCTCCCCTGTGATTCCTTTGAGCTCATCCACTGCACCTTTCTTTAAAAAGGCAAAGGGCTGTGACCTTTCCTTGCTGCCTGTGGCGTTTGTCCTTTGGATGGCGCCATACCTTGACCTTCTCAATCCTTTCAGATTGCAGCAGGTAATCAATTAGTTGCTGCTTAGATTATCACAGCCAAAGGTGAGTAAGACTGCGGCGGCACGCGCTGTGTGAAATATTGTTTTTAATGATTTATCAGCACCCCTCTCAGCACCCCCCCCCCCCCCTCTCCCCGGGCGCGTTGAGGTATGAAGTTTGTGCGCCTGTGAATGCCTTGTTTTGCTCCTACCAGCAGGTTCGGTGTTCTGAAGGGATTTGTCCTTGAACCCAACTGAAGGGCGTCAGAAAATATCCAGGGTGCTTCACGTTTGTTGCCATTTGTCTTTGCTATGTTTAAATGCAGACAACTTTTCTCAATCTAATTAAGTGCACCATCAAAGAGCGATAATTCAACGTGTCGGGTTTTATCTAATGCGCCCGTTTCCACCTCGTGTAGAAAAACTCTAGATTATGACTTTTTTTTAAAACACTTGAGTGGGTTAATTCATTTATTTCTCCCCCTGACAATCTGTCTATTAATGAGCTTGTAGTGTGTGTGTGTGTATATATATATATATATATATATAAAGATTTTAAGGAAGGGCTTTAAGCCTGCTTGCAGCATTAAAGTGTGGCGCCGCCTCTGATTGGAGATTTGTTCCTCCCCGGTGACAACAAAGCCTGTTTACTGGAGCACCAACCTCCAACCTGTAAAGGAGTCCAATACTCTGTGGGACGACGAAGCCAGCCGCTCATGGCTGCCTTTGCTTGAGTGGGTGGGCGCAGGGTTAAAGATTTGCCTATGTGTTATAGTCAAGTATGAAAGTTATTTGGTGTGAATAATAGCTTGTGTGTACTTGGTGTTAAGCTGTGAGGAAGAGGAAGCCATGGGTGAGTCGCAAACATCCTGCTGGAGTCGATGGGAGATGACGGGTAAAATAAAATGGCACCTGAATGACACGATGGCATTCCCGTTGAGGACAGCTGCGCTGCGAGTTTCACATTAACATTATTCCTCTTATTTTATTTTATTTTTTCTATCTGAATAGCAACAGTAATAAATGAGCTGACAAGGAGCAAAGGCTGAACTAACACTTGAGATCCTTGAGCACCCATTTGTTCACCGCATAGCGTTATTGATCGGCCGTTCCCTCTGAACGCAATCTTTGAATGGCGAGGTTCAAACCACTCCTTCTTATAATACAACGTAACATTATTCCGAGTCTGTCCTTCTTCGATATCCGCCTCCCTGATTCTCTCCCCCCCGCTCTCCTTTCCCTCCCAAGGCCTCCTTTTAAGGAGCACAAACATCACTTCATCACGCTGATGAACCCAGTCAGCTTCTCAAGGAGAGGCCGTCCGACTGTAACGCAAAGTCAAATCCCTCCACCCGTCATTCTCTTCTCGTGTTTAAGGTGATGCAGAGAGACAGGTTGATTAAAAGGAGGCTAAGAGATGCTGTCGCTCAGCCATCATGAAGGATCGGTGATGAGCGGGTCCAGGATGTCGCCCAGATGTGGAAGCGGGATAATTACACTTTACCTCCACAAATGTGCAGACTCCTCTTTGCTTTGCCACCTCGGCTCATACCGTTATGGGGGCTGGACATTCACTCTCTGACAGTGGTGAAGTACCTCAAGAGACGGGGGTGTTGACCTTTACTCAGTTTGAAATGAAATAATTCAGTGAGACACTCTATCCTGTGATTCGTTAATATATTGGTAATCAGCTGCTTTGACAAAGGGGCTGTTTT